>NC_056728.1:121645945-121935945 GCF_019279795.1 Protopterus annectens | reverse complement strand
ATGGAGAACACCAACATCTCTGCCGTGACAGAGACCTGGTTCAAACCTCCAGAGAGCACCCCTGTATTACCAGGCTATAATTCATACCACACCTTTCAGCCACCTAACCTGGACTGAAACACTAAAGGTGGAGGCGTGTCCATATACATTAAGGCTATCCACACCTCCAGGCTAGTTGCTCAACATAATGCATCCGAAATTATCCAAGTGCAACTAACACTGGGCAAGATTGCAATCCAGGTTGTAGCTTGTTACAGATCCCCCACCATGCCCCAGGATTCCCACTCTTCATTTCTTAAGATACTGGAAAATATTAAGCTACAACCCAATTCCTTAATTATGGGCAATTTCAGCCACACCACCATCAACTGGGAAAACTACTCATGTACCAACTCATATGCTCAATGTTTTCTGGAATTCATAGGGCAGCAAGACCCTGGTCCTGGTCATTAGCAATATGGGTAACCAGTGTTCCACACCAGAGGTCAACTACTCCCTGGTCAGATCAGACCAAAATCTAATTACCCTAGACATCCATTTCCCTCGCCCACCCCCATTAAGCAAACCACAGTCAAAAACTACTCCAAAGCCAACTTCATACTTCTTAATACAGAAGTGGCAAACTTCACAATACCCATGCAGATGGAAAATAGAGGTACGACTGCTGAATCTTACACAAATGCACTGTATAAGCACATACACGAGTGCATGGACCGTGCCATCCCCAACAGAACCAAGAAGCTAACCTCCAAAAAAAGGAAGCCAATCTGGTGTCCCCTGCCATAAACAAACTCTACAACAGAAGGAAGAAGCTGTTGCAAAAAAGAGTAAAATCCCAAGATTGGAGGAACTCCCTGGTCAGCCTCAGCAAGAAGCTGAGATCCCTCATAAAACCCTCCAAAGCCAGTTAAGAAAATAAAATCACCACTGATTACAAAGACACCCACAAAGCATTCTACAGCTATGTCAAGAATCTCAGTGGCAACACTCAGATCTGCTATGAGCTACAGCACAATGGCACTAAATATACAGAACCAACCAATATTGCCAACATCCTGGCAGATAGTTTCAGTGCTAACTTTACCTCCTGTTATGCTCCAAATGGCCCATCTTAATACCAGAAGAATGCAAAGTCCCTATAATCACAGATGAACAAGCAATGACTGCACTCTCCAAAGCCAAGAACACAGCATCCATGGGACCAGACGACATCCCAGGCTGCGTAAAGCATGAACTACAGAACGAACTGGCACCCCACCTAAGTATGATGTTCAATCATAGCCTAACCTCAGACTATGTGCATACTGAATGGAGCATAGCAACAGTTATCCCACTCCACAAAGGGGTGCCACTACAGACCACAGAAACTACCGCCCCATTAGCCTGATAAGCTTGGCCATGGCACATTCATCTTGGAGCTTATAAGCAAAGACATAGGTAACCTCCAAACCCTGGACCCCACTCAGTTTGGATTTGTAGGTAGATCATGTCTACTAAACCTGATTGACTTCTATGAGGCAGTTACCAGTGCCATAGATGAGGGCAAGGTAGTGCACACAGCCTATCTTGACCTCAAGAAAACTTTTGATACCATCCCCCACTCTGGAATTATAGATAAACTCACTAAACTGGGCATAAATCCCTATGTCACAAGATGGGTGGACAACTGGCTCACTGACAGAACCCACACAGTAAAAGTAGCCGACTCCAAGTCCGACTTCAGACCAGTGACGAGTGGAGTACCACATGGTTCGGTCCTGGGTCCTCTCCTGTTCGGCATCTACTTCTCTGAAGTTCAGGCCAACACAGAAGGTCTTTGGCTAACAAAGTTCACAGATGACTGCAAATTGGGAGCCATAACAGAATCATCTAATGATGTAGACATTCTACAAAAGGGCCTCACAAAGACAGATGCTTGATGTCAAAGTGATGGCCTCAAGCTCAATGCCAAGAAGTGCACTGTCATCCCCTTTGGGAAAAACTCGGTACCTATGAGCTACCACAGAGGCGGTAGCTGACTAAACACCGAAAGTGTGATAAGAGACCTCGGGACACAGGTGGACAGTAGTTGCTCCTTTGATAATCACATCACCACAGTAGTCAGGAAATCCTTCTATGTGGCACACCTCATCACAAAAGGGTTCTCCTCTAGAAAAAAGAAGGTCATTGTTCCTCTCTACTCATCCCTCATCAGACCCATTATAGAGCACAATGCCCCATTTGGCATGTATCTCACAAGACACCTGCAACAATTGGAAAAGTCACAAAAATACCTCACTAAGAGGATTACCAGCCTCAAACAGATGCCATATGCAGACCATCTAAAAAACTCCGGCTCTACTCCATCGCATATGGCCTACTCAAAGGTGATCACTGCCTAACATACAAAGCTATGTCAAACCCAGAGCTGTTGAACATGCTACACTTAAAGAAATCCCAATCTCTCTGAACCACACGCTCCAGGGACCTAAACCTTGTCACCACAATAAACAGAACATACTGGAGAGATAGATTCCTGTCCCAGAGACTTCCCATACTCTGGAGCAAACTACCCATTCATGCCAAGCAAAGCTCCTCATTGGCCCTCTTTAAGAAAAATCTTGACTGGATGGGAAATAGAAAATTCGCTCCGGGGATCACTTCTGTAGAGCTGCTTGACAGGGGACAGGAAAATAATTTTGTCGGGTGGTGAAAGCCAGGGAACCTTTTTGGCTAGGCTTATATAGGCCACAGGGCCAATAGCCTAGTACCTACCTATGAACCTATGAACCTATTAGTTGTGCAGCATAAAAGAATTTCCTCACCACTGTGACCACGGGTCTGTAGAAGCTAAGGCTACTGTCTACATGCGTACCCAGATCCCTGACCACTGGGTCGACTCTTAGGGGTATATTATTGACATGGCAATTAGCCAGGATGGTTGACTTCCCATAAGGTACAATTATGCATTTCTTAGCATTGAGTTAAAGACCATGGCTTTGGCACCATTTATTAGTCAGTGATAGAATGCTAATGTCTGCATGAGAGCTGATGATAACCCCCAGCTTACAATCATCTGCAAACTTAGTCAGCCATAAAAAATCAGCATTTGCTTCCATTTCAGAGAAATAGATGACCAAAAGGAGCGGGCACAGTACAGAGCCCTGGGGGACTCCGCTAGTAACTGGCCTCTTTGTGGAAGTGGCCTCACCTATTTTGACCTCCTGGATCTTATCAGTGAGCCAGTTGGCTATCTACTGGGTGATAAAAGAGTTTATACCTAAATTACTGAGCTTGTGTATAATGTCTGAGTGGAGTACTGTATCAAAAGCCTTCGCCAAGTCAAGGTAAGTTTTGTGCACAGTCTTACTTTCATCCAGTGCTTTGGTGACCCACTCAAAAAAATCCACCAGATTTAATAAGCATGACCTTCCTTTAACAAAGCCGAACTGTGATGGGTTCACCATTAGCCGGTTATCTATGTTCTCATTTATCATGTCCATGATGAATCTTTCCAATCCTTACATATGAGGCTGGGAAGACTTATGGGCCTGTAGTTACCCAGGTCACTGGATGGACCTCCTTTGTGCAGGGGAATGACTGCAGCCATCTTCCATTCCTTGGGCACAAAGCTTCACTGAAGGCTCCAGTTGAAAAGTGAGTCAAGTGGACCAGAGAGGTCATGTTTTATGCTATTTATTAAACATTCCAGGATGTTATCTGGGCACACTGATGCAGTGTCATTGGCCTTGTAAAGTGCCTTGTAAACAGCCTATAATTGCAAAGTATCTTGCAAAGGTAAGGGAAAACAGCTCTTGTACTTTATAAAAAAAAAAAGCACCAAACCAGGCATGTCCAAGGGTCAGCTTCCTGTGATTTCTCCTGTTCACCTGGTGAATCTGGGCATACTGGGGCAATGCAACAATTGCCTCATGTACACAGACAAGCCTCTCCTCCTACCACCCAACACTGCAACCTGCGAGAGATGCAGTTACAGTGCCAAACTGGAAGCAAAGCTCTCGCCACCCAAGATTGTACTGGACAGTCAAGAGGAGAAGGTTAACACTCACACTACACTTCAAGCAACACACAGCCCTTCTAAACCCACACCACCAACAGCCACACATAGCAACACTAAACCCACATATGTAGAGGCCCCTTAACAGTAACCTGCCCAAGCAACAAGGATCTCCGAAGCTGAAATGCAAACAAACACCAATCACAACCAAAGTGTCACATAGCTCACAACACCAGTGTGCCACCCAACAACAGCCCCTAAGGCAAGACAACGTACCCAACACTTTAGTCATAGGTGACTCTATAGTCAGGTACACTGATGTCCCACTCACCAGGCTGAACAAGGAGAAAATTACAGTCAGCTGCCTGTCGGGTGCCAGGATCCGCCACATAACGCATGCACTCAAGTCACTCCACAGCAAGTACAAATATGACTCTGTCATTGTCCATGTTGGAGTGAATGACTTGAAACGTACCTCACTGGACTACATGAAAAGAGACATGGAAGAGCTCTCGGATCATGTGGCCCAGGCAGGTATAACCCTAGCCCTGAGTAGCATCCTGCCTTCACCCAGAATGATACCACAGTATAAGGACAAAATGATTGACTTCAACAATTGGCTAAGCTTCTGGTGTCATTCAAAGGGGATCCAGTGTCTGTCTGCCTGGGACAATATGATCGACAGACCACAATGCTTTGCCAGAGATGGTCTGCACCTGTCTCCCCTGGGAGTCAGGTTACTGGCTAAGGCTCTTGCTACCCCTATAGTGCCTTTTTTTAGGCAAAGTTCAAAGGACAAAACCACCACCATAACAGGTACAAGCATGCAAAAATCTGAAGGTAATGCTACTCAATGCTAGAAGTCTAAACCTCAAAATGCACTCTCTCTCAAGTCACTCCTAAAAATGGACAACATCGATATCTGTGCAGTAACTGAGACCTGGTTCAAGGCTCCAGATAGCACCCCTGCAATACCAGGCTACAACTCTTACCACACTTTTTGACCACCAAACCAGGACCGAAACACTAAAGGTGGAGGAGTGTCCATATTCACCAAGGATATTCACAGCACCAGGCTAGTTGTCCAACACAATACATCTGAAATCTCCAGGTGCAACTAAAACTAGGTAAGACTGCAATCCAAACTGTAGCTTGCTACAGATCCCCCACCATGCTCCAAGATTCTCACTACACCTTTCTAAACATACTGGAAAATATTAAGATACGACCAAACACCCTAATACTGGGTCATTTCAACTACCCTGCCATTAACTGGGAAAACTACTCGCGTACCAACACCTTTGCCCAACGGTTCTTGGAACTCATAAATTCCAATGCCCTGGATCAACTAATCCTTAGTCCCACCAGGGGCTCCAATATCCTAGACCTGGTCATTACCAACATGGGAAATCGATGCTCCATACTTATGGTCACCCCCTTGTTGGTCAGGTCTGACCATAAGCTAATCACCCTTGACATCCACATCCCACCCCCACCCCCCAGTAAGGAAACCTCCGTTAAAAAATTCTCCAAAGCCAACTTCATGCTACTCAAGTCAGGAGTGACAAACTTCATGACACCCATGCAGACGGGAACTGAAAGTTCGACTGCTGAATCCTACACTAAGTCACTGTACAAGCACATCCACATGTGCATGAATCATGCCATCCCCATTAGAACCAAAACGCTCTCCTCCAAAGAAAGGAAGCCAATCTGGTGGTCCCTTGCCATAAACAAACTTTACAACAAAAGGAAGAAACTGTTGCAGAAAAAAGGAACATCCCAGGATGCAAAAAAACTCCCTTACCAGCCTTAGAAAGAAGCTGAGATCCCTCATAAAATCCTCCAAAGTTAGTTATGAAAATAAAATTGCCAATGATTTCAAAGACAACCATAAGGCATTCTATACCTATGTCAAGAATTTAAATGGCAATGCTCTGAGCTACAACAGAATGGCATTATATATACTGATCCCAAGGATATTGCCAATATCCTGGCAGATCGATTCAGTGCCAACTTCACCCCCCTCTCACCCCCTAAAGGACCCATCTCAATACCGAAAGATTGCCAAATTCCAGTAATAATGGCCACACAGATAAAAAACACACTCTCCAAAGCTAAGAATACAGCATCCATGGGGCCAGGTGACATCCCAGGATGTGTACTACATGAACTACAAAATGAACTGGCACCTCATCTAAGTGTCATGTTTAATCATAGCCTCACCTCAGGCTTCTTGCCCACTGAGTGGCGCACAGCTACAGTTATCCCACTCCACAAGGGTGGATCCACCTTGGATCCCGGGAACTACCGCCCCATCAGTCTGACAAGCCTGATCTGCAAGGCCATGGAACTTATTATCATGGAACTTATAAACAAAGACATTGCAAACCTTCAAACACTGGACAACATGCAGTTTGGGTTTGTGAAGGGCTGATCCTGTCTCCTGAACCTGACTGACTTTTTTGAATCAGTCTCCAAAGCCGTGGAAAGGGTAAGGTGGCCCATACATCGTATCTGGACCTCACCAAGGCCTTCAACACCATCCTCCACTCTGGAATCATAGATAAACTTATTAAGCTGGGCATTAATCCCTACTTCACTCGATGGGTTGCCAACTGGCTTACTGACAGAACCCACACTGTAAATGTAGCCGACTCCAAATCCAGCTCCAGACAAGTGACAAGTGGAGTACCTCAGGGTTCAGTCCTGGGACTGCTCTTGTTTGGCGTCTACTTCTCTGAAGTACAGGCCAACACTAAGGGACTCTGGCTAACAAAGTTCACAGATGGCTGCAAACTGGGAGCCATTATTGAATCCCCAAATGATGTGGATATTCTACAAAAAGGCCTTACAGAAACAGATGCTTGGTGCCAGAGCCATGGGCTGAAGCTCAATGCCAAGAAATGTATAGTTATCCCCTTTAGGAAAAAACATGTACCCGTGAATTACCACATAGGTGGCAGTACACTAAACACCAAAAGTGTGATAAGAGACTTAGAGACACAGGTGGACAGTGGTCTCACCTTTGATAACCACATCGCCACAACAGTCAGGAAATCCTTCTATGTTACTAAGGGCTTTTCATCTAGACAAAAGGAGGTCATTGTCTCACTGTACTCATCCCTCATTGCACCCATTATAGAATACAACGCCTCATTTGGTATGTACATCTCAAGACATCTGCACCAACTGGAAAGGCCACAGAAATACCTCACTAGAAGAATCACTTACTATGGAACAGGGTCCCAATCTACATAAGACAGAGCCCCTCACTATCACTCTTCAAGAGGAACCTTGATGAGTGGATGGGTAACAGAAAGTTCACACCGGGGATCACACCAACAGCACTACTAGATTGGGGCCAAGGGTACTAGCTGCTAGTACAAGGGTCTAGGGAACTACTAAAGGGGCGGTGAATACCACACAACGTGGCTGGGCTAATATATGCCTTCGGGCAGATAGCTCAGTACCAACCTATAAACCTATGAACCTACGTAAGGTGAGAACCTGCTAAATTTCTGTAAATACCATTACTTCCCAGCTAACAGTTCACAGTTAGCCCTTGTACATGTATGGATTCTATTATAATTAATAGTTATTTATATACTACCCAGCTAATTGTAAGTTACACAAAATGTGGCTTAACTCATTTACAACTACATCACTGTAGTTGTGTGTGCAGCCTTGTTCCATTTAAGCCTACAGTGCTTGAAAGGCAGCCCACACACATACTATTACAACACAGCTTAATTATAGTAGTGAATTTGCAGTACTGAGTGATGCGATTAAGCAACTTAAATGTCAGAAAATTATTTAAATTCACAAGTAATGCAAGAAGTTGCTTTCCTTGTTTAATTTAAATATGTTTTTCTTTCACATTAAAAATGTAAACTTAAATTTCAGTTCCAGGCAATCACTAGCCAGTCTGCCAGCTATCAGGAATATGACAGGTCATTAACTGAGAACTGTATGTATGAATTAATATGGTACCCCCTTCTGCATATAACTCTACTACATTAACATTGTTCAAACTACACTGTAAACTAAAGCAACCATCATTAGTGTAATTTTATTCTAAGGTCCATTAAATTTAATGTATTCAAATGTCTTTATGAGTTTCAGTCAAACACGTTTATTAAAATGTGCTTTATCAATTGTCTTCAATTACATCTATTCCCTGACACTACATACCATCTTCTACTTCAGTTACTCCATTCTTTATCTTACAAATATAACATTATATATTGTTGCATACAACTATCTCATTAGTTTTTCTGAGAGAAAAATTAAACTCAACTCCATTGCATCTTTACATGTTTCCCTGACAATTTTCACAAACTGTCATGCCCCAACTCCTATCTACACTTACTAATCTCTCACATTCTTTTATCCGCATATCCTTTTACCTACTCATTCTTATCATGTATTCTAGACTTTACATACTTTCAGTACATCTACACACAATAGTAATTTCCCACAATTAAAGTCTCTCTCTCTCTCTCTCTCTCTCTCTTGCTAACACAGGGGATTATGATAAGGTCTATTATCATAACTAGGCAGCTATGAGTTTCAGAAATGCGTATCAAGAATTTTTTCTCAACAGCAAAGCTTCAAAGATGAATTTCCTGACATCTATTTCTTAAAAACATAACAAGGACTGGTTAATATCACAGTCCCAGTCATAATATTTTTAAAATACATAAGCAGTTTTAGTTGCATCTGTGTAATACTGCTCATTAAATCAGAAGAGATGGCATGGAGGTTGTTATAGGTTTTAAAGTTGTTCAATTAGAGGTTCACTATTCTCATGACTGCCAGTTGTGTAGCACTGTGAAGTGTGTTAACTTTTAAAGGTGAATACCTTCTGATACTCTGCCCATGTAGCTGCCATCTCTGTGGCAGCACACGTTCTCTTAACATTTGCTAAAACTATTAGTTTTGTTCCAGTGCTGCTCTTAAGTGGCTGCCATGTGTGTAGCAGCACGAGGTACAATTAAGTTTAGAACAGCAAGGTTCATAATGTAAGACCTTTGTGATAAAAAGCTTGTTAAGTTAGGTTCTTACACCTGAACCTGGTTATATAACAAGATATTTTTAAAGCATTATCAGGGTGGTCTTCATATTACAACAATAATTAACTACAGCTCCCCCATTAATGTTTTATGTATTTATCATTTGTTGTCTAGGTTAGTCCCTCTAGGTTAGTAATTCCTTTTCAGGGGAGACCTGAGGTTGTACTTAAATTACTATGAGAAATTTGGCCAGGGCATCAGGGAACTTACACTACTCTTTTACATTCCAGAGGTACCACCAATTCAAGCAGATGGGGCCTCACTTTAATACCTCAACTGAAGGATGGCATGCTTAGGAGTGATGCACCCCAAGGTTGGGAGGGTGGCCTAATGGTTAAGGTGTTTGCCTTACAAACACAAGGTACAGGGTTTGAATCTCACAGGGGATAATTGGCTAGGCTTAAAAAAATGGCTTGCAAGGGCAGTTAGCCTAGTACTAATCTATGAACCTATGTTCCACTGCAGTGTCAGGAAGCAATGCACCTGGTGTTGGAATAAACCCCCCACCCTTCTATACCAAAGGAGAGTGTTCTATCTGTCATGCCACTGACACTGACTAGCTGACATTGTGCAATGCCCATGCTGCAAAGGGCTGAATTTATTTTAATGCTTCCACACATTCGCATTGCTTCACTGCACTGTTTAAGTTCCTTGACTTACTTATGCTTGCAATATCCAAACTGCAGTGCACTTGCCATTCCTGGACTAACATCCAGGTGGAGATCTTGTAGCAATATCAGACCAACTACTTCCCCTCAGGATGGGTGAATTGGTATCAAACATTCACTACCATTGTTCTTCCTAGTTGGATTGCTACTTGATCCTGGGTAATCCAGGGCACAATCAGAGCTTTAATCTTCTGTACCATGGATCTGGATATTTGTGAGGAAGAAGTTTCATGGTATTATACAGAAGAAAGTATCTCTGACCACCTGCAAAGAGAGAGAGAGAAATACTGAAAATAGATAACAAATGCTGAAGAACTAGTAGAAAAGTAAGAAACACTATAAATGTAGGAGAATATTATGTACTATGCATAGATCTGATCTATGTACTACAACCAACGTCATAATTTGCTTTGTCTGTGGTTCCAAAGGTAGCACAGAAGGTTTTAATATGTTGAATAGTAGGCTTTGAATTCTGTCTTTATTACAAGGGCTCGGATTCATGTTCTAGCACTGGCACTGTAGTTCAAAATAAGGTGGCACTAAACTCCAGAGGTCCCTTCCTTCAGATGACACATTAAAGTGGGGTCTGTTCTCCCTGGGTTGTTAGTATCTCGGATGGATGATAAAGTCAAGATCCCATGGCACTTTGTGAAAGAAGATCTTTGGAATTTTTCTAGCGTTCTTGCTCAATTAACCCGATCAACAAATTGTAAATAAATAGATGAAAGTGCAACTGGTAGCGCCTTGCTGTACCTGAGAATATGTGCAGATTATTAAATAAGTACAATAATGAGCATACCAGGTGGATCATCTACTCCTTATTTGCCACAAAAATCGAAATCAAGCAGCAAGATCATGGCTGCATAAAGATAGTTTGTGAATAATACATAATTTGACAAGCCAACAGATAGTATGTAAATAAGTACATTTTTCTGTATGAGCACAGAAGTTTTAATATGC
The DNA here is from genome assembly GCF_019279795.1 of Protopterus annectens. Classification (NCBI taxonomy): domain Eukaryota; kingdom Metazoa; phylum Chordata; order Ceratodontiformes; family Protopteridae; genus Protopterus; species Protopterus annectens. The sequence continues at coordinate 121,925,245 of NC_056728.1, read as the reverse complement.
AACCATCCACCCACAGAGATGCAAGAATACAAACTGATTCTGTATATGCAGCAACCAAACAGACCACTGAGTGAGTCACAGCCAGCCCAGTACCCGGAGTGGTTAGTGAGATCTCTGTGCCAGTTTGCTTTGCTTACTTCAGTCTATGAATCATTTCCTTGATTTCCTGATTACTAAACCAAGCGCTTCATTACGAAACCTTCAGTGCTCTCATTGGTTGTTGCCATAGAAATTGGCTGGGCAGCTTGATGTTAGTAGCTACACATTAAACCCAAGAGGACCTCAGCTTCCCTTTTCAAGACAGAAATAATAGTGGCAGAAATGCTGAAAACTTTACATAATAGTTTATCTGCACATAATCAGCAAAAATATATTCCCGCTTGATATAATTTAAATCATAAGGCTCCAAACTGTGCATAGCATAGGCTTGTACAAATATTTTTTCTCTTATGTATAAGTACAGAAATTTTACTTTTTTTCTTGATAGTCTAACATGACATAATCATTTGGTGTAATGACCACTAGACCGACAAGAGTACTTTTCAAAAGTAAGTGCATACAAACATTTTCTCCACCTCATTTCATCTTGCTCCTGACAAAGAAGGAAACTTTATGTTCCCCAAAACACACATCATACTAATGTAAGCATACTGGTCAGATATGTTTTTTTCCTGTCCAGTGAGGCAATTTGCTTTGTTTTTTAAACAAATGTACAAAGATGTTTATACAGATTGAATGTGGCTTTTATATAAATATAGCTTGTAACTTTAAGAAGTAGAGTCCGTAAAAAGGCTGAATAAACATTTCTTTCTATATGATTATAAGGGACCAGGTAGCCGTCCAAAAGTATGGCATATGGCTAACCTCCTCTAAAGCTATGCTGAGATAGCAGTAATACTAAGCAGATATGGTAGTGTCTATTTTTATTAAACAAATGCACTCACCATAGGTAAAGGTGAAGCCTACAAGCTCAGCCATCACTGCATTAAGAGAATTTATAGTTGAGTGCCATAAATAGATAGACTTATGCGATGTTCTATAACCTAAACTAAAACACCACTATAACCTGTCCTCTTCTTTGATAGACTCAAAGACCTCATTAGTGGTAGTTTTAGTAAACGGTTAGCAGAAGTACAAATGTGAGAAAGTATATCATCCATTTAAAAGTGAACCACTGTGTATCTGATTGAATTTTGCAAAATGTGATTCCTGTCACACTGCACACATGGAGTTTTGCAAAGAATTTGCATCCTCAAAGGAATATGATGTTTAAAGTGCTCAAAAGTTGCAACTATTAACTATACAGGACAACTGCTACAATTGAAAAACAGTTCTAACTGTAGTCCTCGGTGGTCACTGATTAGGGTTACTTAGGGCAACAAGCAAGGCCTGTTTACATTTTTTTTTACCTATGATGGTACCTGCAACCACTAAAATTATGATTTCTAAGTGTTTTTCTTATATGTCGATGTTTAAATGGATGAACATCTTTACAAATCCTGTGGTCCTTCTAAAACATGTTATTGCAGGATTATTATGAGGTTGACAAAATGGCTCAGGTACTTTTATTTTGCAAATGTATGATAATGGGTCAGCAAATGCTCATAGGCAGTAAAGTCATTAATTCTGACTAACTACCTTCAAAGTCAGAATTATATTTTTCCATAACATTAGATCATTTCCTTCTATTGTTTTACCATCAGATATCTGCTATGATATCTATCTATATATACATACATACACACACACACACACACACACACACACACACACACACACACGCACACACACACACACACACACACACACACGCACACACGCACACACACACACACACACACACACACACACACACACACACACACACACACACACACATGCACATGTGTGTGTGTGTGTGTGTGTGTGTGTGTGTGTGTGTGTGTGTGTGTGTCTTCATTTGCAAGCTGACCCTTTTCAGCCATGACCCAAGCAACAGATAATTAGATAGATAGATAGTTAGATATATAAATAGATAAAGAGTTGCCAATTCAACCTGGATGTTTTGCGAGGTGGAGGAAAAACAAAGTTTTGGATTCATGAAAACATGCAAATAGAGGCAGAAACTATAGTTACTGTTAATAAGCTGCTTCCTGTTCCAAGAGTAGCGGGATTGAATCCGTCCACCATAATTTGCATACTGTTTGACCTTGAGCAAGCCACTTATCCAGAAAGTGCTTTGGGGCAATTGGGAATTTGGGCTAGACTCTTTAACGATCTCCTGGACTGCATTCTTACTAACAATCGATGAACCTATGATCCTACAGTTCAGGCTTAAATGCAGACTTGTGAGGCAAGTTTTAACCAATGAGCATCTATGCTATATCATAAATGATAATATTTCTATGGGGCAGTATCATGCCTGCATATCTGAGAAGGGCAGTAGTTAGGTCAACCAGTACTCAGGGTGCTTCACTGTTTGGTGTACTCTTCCAACCAGAGCTGAAAACCAAAACAAAAGGCACACCCTAAAGTTAAAGAGCTAGTATGCTTTTACATAACCACTGTTACCACTGTCTGGGATGAGGGGTCTGAATGGAGGCAAGATACAGTCAACAAGTAAAGGAGTGTAATATTGCTGGAAATTAATTCATCCTCAAGTCTTGGTGAGTACCTTAATGAGGTGGACCCTGTTTTTTCACAAAATCTCAACAAGATGACACTGATATATAGACTGTATTTTATATAGCATATACCATGGAAAGACGTAGGTTAAAAACTAAAAAAAAAAAAAAGCTGGGTGCACAAGTCCCAGAATAAAAAAGTGCCCAATCCCAGTAGGCACACTGCTGCCAGAACTGAAAAAAAATGAAAGTACTGAATCCTCAAGACAAAGAAACATTTCTACAATGGGGTTAGGCCAGAATCAGGAGGAGGATAGCCCCCTTGTTGTAGAAGAAAGAAATAGTCCACAAAAATCACAAAAACTGACAGGCTAAAAAAGAGCCATAAAGATGCTAGAGTGGACTACTGAGGATAAGAAAGAAATTATATAATTTTACTATTATCCAAGAAGCCCAGATTTTCTGGACAGAAGATATACAAAAAGATTAAGAGAAAAATAAGAGGAAAGAAAAATACTTGCAGAAGAAAAACTCAAAAGCTTCAAATGCAAATGTGTGTTCAATTAATACAACACATTCACGAAAAACACTATATAGACCAAGAAATCTTGGGCTGTTTGGAAAAAAGCAACTGAGAGACTGCGAAAATAATATAAAGAACAAAATCTAGAGATTTTTGAAAGGTATAATAAAGAAATATGGACATAGGAAAGAAACATCTGATATGGTGCAGTGTTTCTGCAAAATAGAAAGACAAATTAATCAATAGAAAAAAGCTGCCCCAAAGATATTTGAAGAGAAATACAGGCAAAGGCACCCAGAAATGGAATAACTGCCTGAGCGTTGGACAGCAAGTTCGACATGAATGGTGGCAAACGAGATCTGAGGAAGCTGTGCCTAGTATAGAGGATTATGGGTAGAGGGAGCAGCTCAGACCTGGAAGCTGAAGTCTTTAGAAGGCGGCTGAGTCGTATCCAAGGATCGGATCGTTAACCCATCAGTGAATCAGAATGAGAGGGACAATATCAGATCAACATCAACATCAGCTGAAGTTATGGAATACCTGAGAAGTGAAGGATTTACGTAGAAAGCCTAACACAGGTTATATCACAGCATGATAGAACAAAGAACCCCCCAGGTAAGGAGAAACAAGAGGAGCAGGAGACATCTGAAGAAGAAATATGGACATGGGTAAAAAAAAAGAGATTTAACATGATGCAATATTTATGCAATATTTATGCAAAAGAGAAAGCTACAGGAACTGGGTGGAGCAGTGGTACAGAAATTAAAGTTGTCACCTCACAGCAAGAGGTTCTCCGGTTTAATTTTCAGCTGGGGTGCCTTCTGCGTGTAGTCTGCATGCTCTCCCTGTGTTTGTATGGGTTTCCTCTGCATACTCTGGTTTCCCCCGACATTCCAAAGACATGCATCAGAGCATTTCTCCAACAGCCTCTGCTTAAAGAAGGCATTGTCCTAGTTGGACTTTCCCAGTCAACAAATGTTAAATAAAAATAAATAAATAAAACTCTAATAAATAATAAATAAAACTTACAACTAAAACTAAAGTAGTACAACAATTGGCTATAGAGAAAGATTTATTTTACTAGATAATATTGATGTGTGTAACAACAGCTTCACATTAACTCTCTAATCCTTAACTGGGGTTTAAGCCCCACTCCGTTCGCTACTCTCACTTCGTGCCCCACCCTGCCCCCAAATCTCACCCCCCCAGTACATGTACATTTATTCTGAAGCCTATGGCCACACCCACAACCAACCACCAATAACACCACACCCTGCCATTTCCTCTCTGATACTACTCCTCCCATCTAACCACCACATCACTTAAATTGATACAGTCATGCTAATAGCAAAGGTGACTTTATTCCTCTCTTGTTCACTTCTAGTCTATATTACCTCATACCAAATCAAACACAATAATAACTCTCCACCACTTTCACTGCACACTCTCATCAACTCCCCTCAAACACTCCCTCTACAACTTCACCAGCCCTCCTACTAAAAATCTCCTCTCAGTTCACCTACCCTACAACCATACTCCCACCACATTTAAACATAAATATCCCTAAAATATGACCGGCATTTCACTACTTTTATAAAGCACATTCTTAACTCCCTCACTAAATGAGCCCTCGGTGGAGATATCCACCCCAACTCTGGTTCCACCATCACTACACCCACTTTAAACCCTCTCCCTATAAACTCTCCCATCTCTCAAAATACAACCAACAAAAAGCCACCTGACCTCCTCTTTATATCACTAAACATTAGGAGCATCTGTAATAAAACCCAAGACCTCCATGCCTGCGTAAACCTGTACTCCCCTGAAATTCTCATCCTAACTGAGACCTGGCTCAAACATCACATCAAAAGTGAGGAATTTCTTCCACATGGATATAACATCCTTCACCAGGACAGACTACACAGGAAAGGAGGTGGTGTAGCCCTGCTGTTCAAACACCCCAATAGTATCCAAAATCTCAACAAATCAGCTCCTCAGTCTGGCAAGGAATAAATCCTTTACACCACTCTCAAAATTAACCCAAAGAAAACAATTAACAGCTTAGGGTGCTACTTCCCACCAGGCCAAAATATACCTCCTCTAGAAAACCTCCTAAACTAGGCCAACCTCTCCCTACCCCACAAAACTATCATCCTTGGTGACTTTAACATTAACTGGCTATCCTGTAATACCAACCACCCAACCCTCCACCTAAATCTCCATGGGTTCTCACAACTAATACAATCCCCCACCCAAATCAATACAAATCTCAATAATCAAACCACTCTTGACTGGATCCTAGTCAACAAAGACCCTCACAATTACCTAGCAGGCTGTCTATCTGACAGCCTCAGTGACCATTCCCCAACCTTCCTACTAAGACATCACATAAACAGTATTAAGCCCATTACCCACAGACAAATCCAAAACTAAGCTAATTTCAACCCCCACTCCTTTACCTCCTCTCTCCAAAATATTAACTGGTTACCACTAAAACACCTCAACCTTGATGAGGCCATCCACTTCTTTAACAGCACCTTCCTCAACATCCTTAGCACCCATGCCCCCCTAAGACATTCCAAAGTTAGAACAAAAAGCTCCCCCTGGCTACAGAAAACCACCAAGGAAATAATGAAGACCAGGGATAAAGCTTAGGAACACTGGCGCCTAACAAAAAACCCTCAGATAGACAATCTTTCCTTGAACTACATAATAAGGTCAAAAACAAATAAAAATAGACAAGGCACATTACTATCAAACTTCACTAAACTCTTCCAACCACAACCCAAAGCTATTCTAGTCTACAATTAACTCTAGCCTCAGCCCAGGTAAAGTAGCCCCCCCCCCCCCGCCATCTATCCCTCCCAACACCAGCAGTATAGCTGAGTCCTTCAACAAACATTTCACAGAAACCATATTATCTCTTACTAAACAACACTTCTTTACATCAGCTCCTCCCTCACCAAACACCAATCCACCCTGCCTGCTTTCTCTTTCTCAGCAGTTCCCACCTCCTACTTAAAAAATCTTCTGACAAAACTCAAACCCACCAAACTTGCTGCTGACAACTTCCCTGACAAATATCTAAAAATAGCTGTTGAAGTCCTAGCATATCCTATTTCCATATTAATCAGCTGCTCCATATCGGAATCCCAGGTACCATCACTATGGAAAATATCCCACATCATACCCCTTCATAAAGATGGCCCCTCTAATGACCTCTCCAATTATCGCCCCATCGCCAACCTCTCTCTTCTCTCCAAGATACTAGAAAAATGTATTGATTCTCAAGTCTCTAACTACCTCTTAACCAATGATTTCACCTGTAATACCCAACACAGTTTAATGCCACATCACAGCATGACCACTGCTCTGCTCTCCTTTACTAACACTATCTTTCAGCACAAAAACAATTGCCTCTTCTCTTCTGTTGTATTTCTTGATCTATCTAAGGCCTTTGACATTGTATCACATGAACTTCTACTCTCTGGTCTCTCCAACCTTTCTTTCTCCTAACCAGCCACAAACTGGTTCCACAGCTACCTCCACGGCCACTACAATCAGTTGTCTGGGAAAACACCCTCTCCCCTCGTCTTCCAGTTACCCTTGGTGTCCCCCAAGGTTCCATCCTTGGCACCCTACTATTCTCCCTCTTCACCAACAACCTCACACTGCTACCAAACAAGCCTCTCTCATACAGTACCCTGATGATTCCACCCTCATTTGCAATGCCCAAACAACCAAACCAAACCATTTTACTTTTTTTCATTTTTTTAATTAATTTTACTTTTTTTTTTTCATTTTACTCCGTCGCCACTTTACCTGAACTCCAACAGATCACACAAGAATCTTTCTCATCCATAGAAAGCTGGCTATCCAACTCCCAGCTCCTACGTAACCCCAATAAGACCAAACTCCTCACCTTTCAACCATCCAAATCTACCCCAAACTACACTCACTTCAATATATTTGCCAAAGACAATACCTCCATCTCTCCATCAGTTCACACCAAACTACTCAGAGTGGAGACTGACAGTAATCTCAGATTTGACACTCACATATCCCTTACAATAAAAAAAGTTCACAATAAACTTGGTGGCTTATATAAAAACAACCAATACCTCACCAAAACTGCTAGAATCTCTATTGCAAACTCCCAACTAATCTCCACCTTACTCTATGCATCTCCCGTACTTACTAATTTTAGACAATCAGATTTAAACAAGCTAGACATGCTACAACAAAACTGCTAAATTTGCCACTGGTGCTCCCTACCACAGCCACCACTGTGTCTCCCTTAGAGAACTAGACTGGCTCCAGTTCTCACAACTCGTTCACATGAATCAACTCTCCTTTACCCACAAACTTGTAAACCACCCTCTCAAAATCCCATCAATTCAATCACTTCGCCAACCCCTACCACTCCTCCAGACTCCTATGCTCCAGCAACAAAAATCTCCTCCAGATCACCAAAGTCAAAAACACTGCAGGAGAATCTCTAGTTTCCTGTGCCATATTCAAGCTTTGGAATAACCTGCCCCCCAACATTAGTACCCTAACTTCCTCCAGTCATTTCAAGACTCCACTTAGACTGCACCTAAAAACTAAATAGCTCTGTCCTAGCCCAAACCCCGACTACATACCCCCACCCCCTTCTGCTCTCTCTGCTCTCATCCCCCACTCTGACTGAATTAATCTTCAGTTACCATAAAAGTAATTTAATGAATATATACTAGTTTCCTTGCTTAGTGTACTCGACAACCTATTACTACTATATACTACTATGTACATTAAGTTGTTTATATTGTTTAAACTGTATGTCTGTGTTATTGTTCAAACTTTATTGTTTATATTTTTATTTCTTATGACTATAATCTATCCCAAATATCTCTCTAATATATGTCATCAATTTTGTTACTGAATGTCATTTTTATTTCTCATTTTTCCAGTCTGTGGAGCCTTTCTCCTTGGGCCTCCTCTGAAAAAGGACCTGTGTCCAGTCAGAATTTCCCTGTAAACAAATGTAAATAAATAATAAAAAAATAAATAAAATAAACTTTTTATAGAAAGTCCATAGGAAATGGAGAACAAAGAAAGTGTCCTCATTTCAAAAGAAAATGATCTAAGGAAGGGTTGCTTGATTTAATAGAGAGGGATAGAAATATTAAGATCAACGAATGAAACAGATTTCAGAAAGTCAATACGACCCATAATGTTAGAAGTTTCATAAAACAAATGAACACAGCAATCAGGACTGTTCACAGAAATTCATGTGATATAATAGAAGTAAATAGGCTATACTTTACTGTGCAGCTAAATTAATAACAGATAAAGTCTTACCACAAGAACACAGGGTAGTAAAGGAAAGGAAAGGGAGAAATCAAACGCCGTCATGGAAATATCGAATAGGGAAAACTATAAAACAAGACAAGAAGTGTCACTGTTAGAGGAGTACAGAAGAGGGATAAAGATAGCAACACAGGCAGAAAAACTTAGAAGATATGCAGATAAATACAAAGGAAAAGTACAAAATATCAATTCATTGATGACGCAAAAAAGTTTTATAGAGAATTGGGAAACAAAGTAAAATGAATAGAACCACCACCAAAAAAAAACCCTAAAAAACAATAAAAAAAAAAAAACTAGAAATAGACCCTGTGGAATATAACAAAGATGCTGAATGGGAAGAAGTAAAATAATAAGATGTTCAAATGTACAGGATATAAAATGGGTGAAGTAATGGCCAGTGAAATTGAAACAAACTTAAGAAAAGCTCCTAAATGGAAACCCCAGGCCTTGACAAAGTACCTAACTTTTGGCTAAAAGTGATAACATCTTTACATGAAGATTTAGCCATGAGTAAGAACTATTTATATGGGCACCACACACGGACATCAACCTGGTTAGCAACACACACACACACACACACAAATAAATACTCCTCCTTAAGAGAGAACCTGCAAGCTATCCTAAAAACTACAGATGAATAACTTACCTTATGATGATGTATAAACTGTACACTGGAATTTGTGAAGATAGAGTTTCTAGTCATTTGAAAGAAAACTCAATCATGGCAATAGAAGAAAGGTATAAAAAAATAAATTCATATGGAACAAAGGATCATTTGTTGCTAAATAAAATCATAATGGAAAACTCTAAATAGGGGAAGAATCTAGGTATGGCATGGAGAGACTACAAAAAACGATAGGACAGCATCCCACATTCATAGATAAAAGAGTACTTACAAATGTATAACATGCTCTTACACTGATCAATTACATTACAGTGACTGTGAAACAGTGGCAAACCACTTTGCAGTTAAGCTATGATAAAAGACAAATTATTATTCCAGGGATAAAAATTCAAAGGGGGATATTCCATGGTAACATTTTGTTACCGCTGCTCTTTTGTCGTACCCTTAATCCATTATTTAACAGATTAAGGTGCCAGATCAGTTGGACAAGAAAACAAAAAAACACTTCATGCTTATCAAATTATTTATAAAAATCAGTGTAAACCAAGATTATATATTCCCCATTCAGAAGGAGGTATAGGCCTCCTTGAAACTGATTACATGTATAGATCTGCAATCATAGGACTGACCTCACAAGATCCAAACATAGTGAAAGTTTTAAAACAGGAGGAGAATAAGTCTAAGACAACTTCACTACTTACTTTAACAGAAGCATATCGGTGTCGAGGGGGAATGGAAATCAAACCAGAAGTTGATAAAAATCAGGCAGCCACCGAATGTGCCAAAAAAAAAAAAAAGAAAAGAAAGACTATAAGGTGAAGGATTAGATGAGAAGTCAAGAAATGCGGAAAATGCATACATATAGTCACAAGTACAGAAAACTCTTGGAACAACCTCATGTCAATCAGGACTGAACACATGAATGGTTAAGGAGAAGTGAATTTAAACCACAATGCAAAATATTAATATTTGCAGCCCAAGTCCATTGAACATGTGGGAGAAACATATAAATGCAGGTTTTGTAAAACAGAATAATTGGAAACAGTTCATCTTGTTGCTGGGTGTGATACACTAATGGCAGCAGGACCGTTTACTGAAAGGCATAATAATGTGGCAAGACTGTTGCATTGTGGATTGTGCAAATATTATAATACTGAAGTAGATGAGAAGCATTGGAAACATAAGTAACAAAGCAGTATAGAAAATGATGAAGTTTATATCACATGGGATCACCTATTACCAACAGTTCAAAAAACTGATGTGAGAAAACCAGATATAGTAGCCCATGAAAATAAGACAAAAGTTGCATTGATCATTGAAATTGCTGCACCCAGTGACTACACTGTCTTGTGTACAGACACAAAGTAAAAAAATACCTGGATTTACAAGGAGAAATGAGGGAAACGTAGAAGACGCATACCCAGAGAGTTCCAATAGTAGTAGGAGCAATGGGTCTTATAAAAATGAATTTACAGTCATATTCAGATATGTTACCAATATACGTAACTTCATATGCAGAAGGAATCAGTTCTGGGCACAGTGCATGTTCTGCAAAGAGCACGTCTGGCTAATATCAAAGAGTGAAACAATACTAATTTCATGAACTTTAATCATACTTGGACTTAGGAATGGGGTCTATTCCCATCATGGTATTAGAAACCCAAAAGACATGGAGAAATTAAAATGATTGAGACAATAGTGCTATATAGTAGAAAAGAGAATTAGTGATGTCAAATTTAAAGAAATAGAAACTGAAGTATGGATTACCTGAGAAGTGAAGGATTTATGGTAGAAAATCTTAGTCTAACAGCATCACAGCATGAGAGAATAATGAATCCCCAATTTAAGGAGAAACCAGGGGAGCAGGAAGCATCTGACCAGTTGCCATATGAAGATACTTTGGAGCCTTCAGAAGGAAACTAGTACAAAAGTTCAGTTGGAGTTGCACAGCAAGGGATGGAACAGTAAAGTATGACAACTCTGACACAGTCAATACTGTGGAGTGATACGCCAGTGAATCTGCATATGAAAGAATAACGGATGACACAGGATGAAGCTGAAGAGAATATGGCACAGGAAGATGTTCTGGAATTTCTGTAGAATGACTGCATGAAACAGAGAACAAGGAATGTGACTTTAGTTTAGAAGAAACTGATCTAAGGGAAGAGCTGCTTGATTTAATAGAGAGGGATAGATATATTAAGATAAATGAAAGGAACAGACTACAGAAAGACAATAAAACTCAAAATGTTAAGAAGTTTGATAAAACAAATGAATGCAATGATTAAGACTGTTCATAGAAATTCATGTGATATAACAAAAGTAAATAGGATATGTTACTGTGCACCTAACTTAATAACAGGTAAAGTCTTATCACAAAAACACAGGGTAATAAGAGAAATGAAGAGGAGAAATCAAATGCCATCATGGAAGTATCAATTAGAGAAAACTATAAAGCAATTTAGACAAGTATCATTGTTAAAAAAGTACAGAAGAGGGAACAGATCAACAAAATATTTATAGATTCATAGGTGTTTACTAGGTTAATGACCACAAGGGCCCTTTTAAGCCTAGCCATGCATCCTAAATCTCAGACAAGTTCTGCTACCATTGATAAGTGTAAGCATGGGCCTAGGAGATGAACCATTTGCAGGTTACCTGGGTCCATTAAAGGCATAGGTGCCAAACCAGGGATGAATTTCTGGTTTCTCATCCAATTGCCCAAGTTGCACTTGAATTGGGTTGGGGGGAACTCTGCTTCACAATGGATGGGGAGCCTATTCCATAGACAAGGTAGTCCCTGCGATACATACCTATCTCTCCAGCAGGTCATATTTATATCACAGGCAAGGTTTAAGTCTTTAGAACAGATAATTCTGATGCTATCTGTTTTGTGGAAATGCAGGAGATCCATCAGAGTGGGGTCTGACAATGCCCTACATGCCAGGCATAGATCTCCCCTCAAAAACCTGTAGGAGACCACTGATATTGGCCTTGACTTCTGAGAAATAAATGCCAAAAAGAAGCAGCCCAAGGACTGATCCCTGAGGGAGCCCACTTGTGACTGGCCGCTTTGTAGAGGTGGACTCCCCAATTCTAACTTCCTGGGTACTGTCTGTGAGCCAGTTGGCTATCCACTGGGTGACATACGGGTTTGTACCTAACTTTTTGAGTTTTCCAACAATACCCAAGTGGGGTATTGTGTCAAATGCCTTGACCAGGTCAAGGTAGGCAATGTGAACGATTTTGCCCTCATCCATTGCTTTGGTGACTTCTCAAAGAAGTCCACTAGGCTGAGTAGGCATGATCTGCCCTTGACGAAACCAAACTGGGTTGGATCCAGTATCTGGAGGTTCACTATATCTCTATTGACCATCTCCATGATAATTCGTTCCACGACTTTACATATAAGACTAGTGAGACTTATGGGTCTGTAGTTTCCAGGGACTATAGATGGCCCACCTTTGTGCAAAGGCATGACTGTTGCCTTTCTCCATTCATGAGGCATGAAGCCTGTTTGGAGGCTACAGTTAAATACAAATTCCAGAAGACCTGATAAGTCATATTTCGTGCTATTTAGAAGGCATCCTGGGATATTGTTTGGGAATACTGATGCAATGTTCTTGGTTTTAGAGAGAGCATTAAGGACCTGTTCCCTAATGATAGTAGGAGGAGTTATATTTGATGATATTTATTGAGGGAAGTTTGAGGGAGAGTGTTGAGTAAAGTTGGAGCTGAATTTATCAGCCAGGAGGTTTGGTATATCTTCTGGTTCAGTATAGGTGGCTCTATTTACAGTGAGCTCTGCACACAATTGTGTATTGCCTTTGAGGTTGCAGACATAGCTAAATAATGCTTTGTGGTTGTCCTTTGCCTGGGAGGCCAAACTTACCTCAGATTTGGCTTTGCCAGACTTTATTTGCCCTCTGAGTTGTTTGATTAGTTTGATGTGAGTGCTTTTATCCTGCTGGGTGCTGCACCTCCTAATTTTTGCCATGATTTTCTTCCTCCTGTTATACAGCCGATTGATTCTGTGATTGTTCCATTTAGAAAAAAATTCAATTGTGGCAAAAGAACAAAAAGGGAAAAAAAGAAAGTCATATAGAACAAAGAATCATTTGTTGTTAAATAACGTTGTAATGGAGAATTGTAAAAAGAGGATGAATCTAAGTATGGCATGGATGGACTACGAAAAACATCTGACTGCATCCCACATGCATGGATAAAATAGTGCTTATAAATGTACTGACCAATTACATTACAGTGACCATGAATCAGTGGCAAAAAAACTTGCAGCTAAGCCATGATAAGGGGCAAATTGTTGTCTCAGGGATACAAATTCGAAGGGGGATATTCCTGGATGATTCTTTGTTAACCACTGCTCTTTATCTTGCCCTTAATGTGGCAAGACTGTTGCACTGGGAATTGTGCAGACATTACAATACTGAAGTAGCTAAGAAGCATGAGAAACATGAGCCACAACGCTTTACTGAGAATGATGAAGTTTATATCACATGGGATCCCCCATTACCATCAGTTCAAAAAACAGATGTGAGAAAACCAGATATAGTAGTCCATGAGAAGAAGACAAAAGTAGCATTGATCATTGAAATTGCTATAACCAGTGATTACAATGGCTTATGTACAGAGACACAAAGTCATCAAATACCAGGATTTGTAGTTGGAAATGAGGGCAATGTGGAAGAAGAATACCCAGACAGTTTCAATAGTAGTAGAAGCAATGGGTCTCATAAAAAAAGAATTTACAGTCTTATTTAGATATGCTACTGATACATGTAACTCCATATGAATTATGTGTTTATGCTTAATATGTGCTTGTTCTTGTTCCAAGATATAACAATCTAACTGTGAGAATATTAAAATAAGGAAGTATGAGAGTGTAAAGATCATGGCGGCTGCAGGGAAGGAGGGGATAGTCCCTGTGCAAAATTATTGTTTTGTTTTTCTTTATTTGGGGCATTTGAGCTTAAATGTTTTAAGTTCAAATATATGTATTTTGGTGTTTTATGTTCTGATGCTGCATGTTTCTTGCAGTTTACAGTGGAGCAACTCAGGCCTGAACAGTTCAGTTTTGCTTAGACATATTTTCACCTACGGACCAAATAATGTTACACTATTGTCCAACTCTGAAAACTGTGATCCTAAACAAATGAAGAGAATGAAGACAAACGTACATGCTCTTGCAAATGCATGTTGACGGCAAGAATGAGGATGCTGGGGCTAGGAAAAGAGAATGAAAAGGAATGGTATAAGGAGTGCACAGGGACAAACCACAGTGTACATGCAGTACCAAAATACCGAATATAAGCAGCTACATGCATGATACAAACTTGAAATGACCACAAATGGGTTTCAGTGCCACCATTTCATAGTTGCAGATGATGAAGGAGAGGTTAAGTTTTGCCTTATACTTCTCTGCCCACTCCACAATACAACCATTCAGTAGGTTGCACACAGACTCACATCTGCAGGACAGAAGTGCCACCAAGCCAAGGACATGCATCTTCCTGTCCACATTTCCAACATGCCCAGTTCATGTACTTCCTGTAGTGTGTAGATGGTGTATCTGCAGTAGGAATAATACAGTGAAGTATTCCTTCATGATACCCAGAGGTGTTTGGCATGAAAGGCAGCTTACATACAACTGTTTGTCGGAGGCTTCTCTTGGGGGTCAGGATATGTACGGTCTCCTCATCTATTGTGCTAATGCTTTACTGCATGACTTGGAAAGGGAGCTCCAATGATATGTTGACTTTTTTCTGATCTGATGCAGTGCTTCTGACTCTCCATAGGCTGCAGAATCAGGAGTGTGCTGGAAACAAACACTGTGCTGTAACCCACATCCTTTATCTACATACCTTGTAACCATCTTGCCATGGCATGTCTGTGTTGCTCTCCTGTTGCTAATGCATTAAAGTTTTCCTATCACTACCTTCTGTTTACAGTATAGGAACCTGTTGGCATTTAACTGCAGCTTACCCTTCTATAATGTTGTGGTACCAAACACACAGCCAGATGCCCCTTGCTCCCCACTTGGTTACTAAGGCAGTTTTCCCTTCATGGTGGTTGCTGTGCATACACACAGGCATTGGTGCCTTTCTTAAGTACATATTACTGTGTGAACAGCAGCTGTGCCCCATTACCACTGACTGTCTCACTTCACACAAAAATGTGAATGTTCTTTCTTCTCCCAACCACTACCATATTGTGTTCCATAACACTGTTTCCTTTACTTGCCTTCTGCTCTGTTTGTGATCCAGCTGGTGGTGCCTGAGCATTAGCTGCCTTATGCGGACTAGTTTGTGCAGGGGTATAACACTGTGAGGTAAATGTGCCACGTACTAGTGTCACTGCTGCAATATTCAGTTTCCACATACCTCTGAGCACACAGGTCCACTGCTGTTTGCAGTTTGACAGCCACTTCAACATGTGTCTGGTTGCCCTGGAAACCTCCACAGATATTTTGCAGTACAGTCTTGCAGCCTTGCTTTCTTGTGCCTGCACATGTTGGTATGCAGACAACTGTGGCCATATATGTGCACTTGTCTGCTGTTCCACAAAATATGCATTTGCCCTTCCTTATTCAACAATTCAGTGACTGCACAGCATGGTAGTGACCTCCAGCCATGGAGATTTTAGGCAAATATAGAAATTACTTATTTGTCATAACACACTATTCCACAATTAGACAAATAAATGAAGTCAGCAAAGATTGATTTAGATGCATCTTCTATAAAACAGAAGAAAGGGCTATGAACAGAAAGTGCATTTGTCCATTAAGCTTACTTTCCCACAATGACAATCTAGGTAATGGCAGCTAAGACAGAGTGGATAAAGGAAATTATTCGGTGCTAGGGTAGATTCATTCTGGGAAAGTGACATCGTAAAAAACTCCTTGGCGAATAACATTTTAGATGTTTCCTACAATGAAAAAATAAAAGAATCACTCTGACAGCATGCTGGGTGCAGAGTTAGAGAATGTTTAAGAAAGCAGAATAAAAATTACAGGGCTACAGAAAGAGAAATGCGATTAACTGCTAATGTGGAAGGAAATAATACATACTGTACACTTCATGATATGAAGCAGCATAAGGCAGCATAGCTAATGTCTTCTGTAACAGCAGGAGTAAATTTACCCCAGGTGAAATAATACCATCACCACATATGGCAACAAGACATACTGATACACTGGAAGTAGTTACAGTCTGGTAAATCGCAGAATCAATGCCTGGGATATATGAATGTGAAAGCCATTCAAAAGGCACCCCTCCCTCCAACATGTATAAAGGAATTACTGCAGATTCTTGGCTGAATTAGTCACCATGGAAGGTTAATGTTTAACCATAATATAGTGCTAGAACAATTGCACAGGTAAATGAAAGAGTAGTTGTCATAGCAATGGAGATAACGTCAGCGAAATGTCTTCAGAAATGTGAAGCAATGCCGGCTTATGATGAGATGTTGGTGCATTGCAATCAGGATTCACCAGTATTATATGGCTGGAATGACTCTCCCTACAGCTCAGATGCAGTGACCAACACATAATGCCTGCAGGAGATGAAAGACTAAATGCTTACACAGTGAAAACCATTTCTCCTGATAAAAGGAACATTTTGAGATCATTAATGAAACATTTGATTTAATTTTTAACAGTAAAGAAATTCTAGCACTACCTCTGAGGTAAAAAGTTCAAGTAGTTTATTGACAAAAAAACTTTACAAATATTACTTGTGAGCACAATGTCCACCCAGCATGACAGACAGAAAAAAAATAAAGCTGGCCAGATATATCAACTTATGTTTATCAAGCACAGTATTGAGTTTCCAAGAGTCATGGCAATAGTAATAGTCTCTCTAAAGTTGCATTACGTAACAATTCAAATAATGTTATACAAGGAATAGGTTCAGAGTTGATAGGTAGGCACTAGGCTATCTGCCCAAAGGCATTTATAAGCCTAGCCAGAATGTGTTGGCTTTTGCCACCCCTTTAGATTGGTTCCCTGTGCCTCTGTCCAGCAGAGCCACTGAAGTGATCCCCAGGGTAAACTTTCTGTTTCCCACCCACTCATCAAGGTTTCTCTTGAAGATTGCTAGTGAGAAGCTCTGCCTAATGTAGATTGGAATCTTGTTCCAATGCATGGGAAGTCTCTGGGACAGGAATCTATCCCTCCAGCATGTCATATTTATTGTTGTGGTGAGGTTTAGATCCCTAGAGTGTGTGGCTCGAGGGGATAAGGTTTTCTTTAGGTGGAGCATGTCCATCAATTCTGGGTTGGACATGGCCTTATATGTCAGGCAGAGATCACTGCTTTGCAGGTGGTATGCAACCGAGTACAGCTGGATTTTTTTCAGTCGAGCTGCATAGGGCATCTGTTTGAGGCCAGTGTTCCTCTTGGTGAGGTACTTCTGTGGTCTTTCCAGCTGTTGCAGGTGTCTTGTAAGGTACATCTCAAATGGGGCATTGTACTCTATGATGGGTCTAATGAGTGATGAGTAGAGGGGCACAATGACCTCTTTTGATCTGGATGCAAACCCTTTTGTGATTAGGTGGGCCACATAGAAGGATTTTCTAACCACTTTGGCAATGTGATTATTAAAGAAGAGATTACTATCTACTTGGGTCCCCAGATCCCATATTACATTTCTGTATTTAGGGGACTATCACCTATGTGGTAGTTTGTGTGTACTTTGTTATTTCCAAAGGGAATAACTATGCACTTTTTGGCATTTAGCTTGAGGCCATGATTTTGACACCAGGTATCCGTCTCAGTGAGACCCTTTTGGAGGATGTCTGTGTCAGCCAGTGAGTCAATTATAGCCCCTAGTGTGCAGTCATCTGCGAACTTGGTCAGCCATAGTTCTCCTGTGCTTGTCTGTACCTCTGAGAAGTATATGTCAAACAGGAGGGGTCCTAGGACTGAGCCCTGGGGAACGCCACTTGCAACCCGTTTAGAGTCAGACCTAGCTCCCGCAACTCTCACCACGTGGGTTCTGTCTGTGAGCCAATTGGCAACCCATCTTGTGACATAGGGGTTTATGTTCAGGCTGGTGAGCTTGTCTATAATACCAGAATGGGGAATGGTGTTGAAGGCCTTTGCAAGGTCAAGGTAGGCTGTGTGTACCACCTTTACCTCATCTATAGCCTTGGTAAATGTCTCAACGAAGTCCACCAGGTTTAGGAGGCATGATCTGCCCTTAACAAAGCCAAACTAGATAGGGTCCAGTGTTTGGAGGTCCCCAATGTCTCTGTTAATGAGTTCCATGATGATGTGCTCCATAGCCTTGCAGACCAAGCTAGTCAGGCTTATAGGGTGATAGTTCCCAGGGTCTGTTGTGGCTCCACCTTTGTGGAGCGGAATAACTGTTGCTATGCACTACTCTATGGGTATGTAGCCTGTGGAGAGGCTGAGTTTGAACAGTGTGTTTAGGTGAGGGGTTAATTTGTCTTTGAGCTCATGTAGGACGCAGCCTGGGACACCATCCAGTCCCATTAATGCTGTGTTTTTGGCCTTGGAGAGGGCTATTTTAACCTGAGTGTCTGTGATTTCAGGGGCTCTACATTCTTCTGTTATGGTAATTGACCCTTTTGGGGGTGAGAGGGGAGTGAAGTTTGCACTGAACCTGTCTGCCAGGATGTTGGCAATATCGGTTGGTTCAGTGTATTTTGTGCCATTCTGCACTAACTCTGAGCAGATCCGAGCATTGCCACTTAGATTCTTGACACAGCCAAAAAATGCATTGTGGTTATCTATGGAGTCCTTGGCAAGTTTTCTTTTAAAGCTCGCCTTGGACAATTTTATGAGGGATCATAGTTTTTTGCTGATACTGATTAGGGATGTCTTCCCTTCTTGGGATTTTACTCTTTTCTGTACTAGTTTCCTCCTTCTATTGTATAGCTTGTTTATGGCAGGGGTCCACCAGACTGGTTTGCTTTTCTTGGAAGAGTGAGTCTTGGTTTTGCTTGGGATAGCATGATCCATGCATTCTTGTAGGTGCCCGTAGAATACATTAGTAACTTTCCACCTTCGACTTAAGTAACGTGAAGTTTGCTTTTGAAAAGTTTTTCAAGGTGGTTTCCTTGTCTGGGGGTGGGGGTGGAATGTGGATATCCAAAGTGATTTGTTTATGGTCAGATCTAACCAGTGAGGGGATGACCTCTGGTGTGGAACACCAGTCGCCCATGTTGGTGATGACCTGGTCCAAAATGTTGTCACCTCGGTGGGAGTGTTGACCAGTTGCTAAGTTTATAAATTCTAGGAAATGTTGGGCAAGGGAGTTAGTACTAGAGTAGTTCTCCCAGTTAATGTTTGGGTAGTTGAAATCACCCAATATTAGGGTGTTTGGTAGGACCTTTATGTTACCCAGTGTTTCCAGAAATGCGGAATGAGAGTCCTGGGACATGGTGGGTGATCTGTAGCAAGCTACAATTTGAATTGCAGTTTTGCCCATTGTTAGTTGCACATGGATCATCTCTGAAGCATCGTGCTGTACCACTAACCTGGAGGTGTGGGTATCCTTGATGAATATGGATATTTCCCCACCTTTTGTATTTCGGTCCGGGTTCTGTGGCCAAAATGTATGATTTGAGTTGTAGCCTGGTAGTGCTGGGGTGCTCTCTGCAGCCTTAAACCAGGTTTCTATTACTGGACATGTATTGATTTTCTCCATACTGAGGAGTGCCTCGAGTGCGTGCATTTTGAGGTTTAGACTTCTGGCATTGAGTAGTATTATAACAAAATATGTAATGCTTTTGCTGAGAACACTTTCAGATCATTCCTGTTAAAGCAGATTTGCTAACACAAGCTAACAAGTATTGATCCAAAAGTGCCATATGACTGTTTAATTTTGCAGTGGCAGTCTGACTAAAGTCAGCTACAAAAAATGTTGATATGAGTTTATATACAGATATATATATATATATATATATATATATATATATATATATATATATTTACATACATATGATATCAAGATATGAGCATTAAGTAGAAAAAGGTTGTGTCTTTTGGAATATTGGAATATTTGAGGAATACTTTCCCATAGGCTGAGAAAAACTGTACAGGGGGAACTGCATACAGCTGGAACTGATAATAATGAAACCACTAACTAGAAGGGCAGCCTGATGGCTAAAGCTCTAGTGCCTTATTATTCTGTGGTTGGAGTGGCAGTATTCCGAATTCTGCTCCAGGATTTGTGCTTCAGTACTTTTTATAGCTGCATATACCTGTTTAAAGTTGCATTCCAGTAGTCTGGTGCCTTAGTCTTCGGTAGGACTCCAGTAGTGGCAGTATTTAGAATTCTGCTCCAGGATTTGTGCTTCAGTACTTTTTACAGCTGCATATACATGCTTAAATTTGCATTCCAGTAGTCTGGTGCCTTAGTCTTCAGTAGGACTCCAGCAGTGGCAGTACTGAGAATTCTGCTCCTGGATTTATGCTTCAGTACTTTTCTATAGCTGCATATACCTGCTTAAAGTTGCATTCCAGTAGTCTGCTGCCTTAGTCTTTGGTAGGACTCCAGTAGTGGCAGTATTTAGAATTCTGCTCCAGGATTTGTGCTTCAGTACTTTTTACAGCTGCATATACATGCTTAAATTTGCATTCCAGTAGTCTGGTGCCTTAGTCTTCAGTAGGACTCCAGCAGTGGCAGTACTGAGAATTCTGCTCCAGGATTTATGCTTCAGTACTTTTTATAGCTGAGTATACCTGCTTAAAGTTGCATTCCAATAGTCTGGTGCCTTAGTCTTCGGTAGGACTCCAGTAGCGGCAGTACTGCGAATTCTGCTCCAGAATTTGTGCTTCAGTACTTATTATAACTATATATACTTGCTTAAAGTTGCATTACAATGTCTTTCTGTTTACTTTCTGTCACTTTGATACTGTTTTTCACCTGTTGAGTCTGCCTCACCCCCACTCAGACATTAAGCTAAACATTTCTGAAATTCTAATCATAGGACTAGAGCTTCAGTTTGAATTCCTCCCATTCCCTCCTGCCCTTCTCTAGTTGTGGTTTTAAAAGGCTGAATATCTGGCTTCTGTTCCTTATGGTAATCTGATATCCAAAGTCCCACTCTCCCCTCTTTCATTACTTTTGTCTGTTGTGTAACCTATTTAAGTATTTTCCCACCATTTTTCCATATATCTATAATACTAAAATCCCACTCAGCAAACCAGTATAGCACGTCAGTAAATCACCCTTAAAGCAAATTGTCTCCAGCACATTAAACAACACTACTACTGAATCTTTGCACAATCTAACTTTGCCAAATCCCAGAGAACACCAAAGGAAATCTCTGTATTACTCAGTTCATGACAAACAGCAGCCCACACAAATACAGGTCCGAACAACATGGATATGCAATTTCTAAATGTGTCTATAGTCAGGTTGGTAGTTGGGGCATCCTGAGACAATATAGCAATTGTCTCAGGATACCCATATCTACCAACTTGATACAATGTAGCAATTGTCTCATGTTCACGGACAAACATTTAATCTTTAAAGAAATACATAGATGAGAAATGCATATCCACAATTTTACTGGAGGCAAAAATCACTAAAAAGCAATCTTCCCAAACATCAAAGATGTCCTAAGCCTATAAACTGCAATGCCTATCCTCAGCAATCTCTAAAGCATTCACCAAAAGCAATGCCAAACACCACAAATATGACTATAAACAGTGGAGCCACAAGAGCAAAGCCCATAACTCAAGTCAACACATTATCCAGGATTCCTGTCAAAAGAGACTCCACTGTAGAATACCCAGATACTCCACTCACCAGAATGAACAAGCAGTAAGAGCTAATTGCCTATCTGAAGCCAGGAAATGTCAAGTTATGCATGCACTCAAGTCACTACACCACAGGCACCAGTATGATTCCATCACAGTCCTTGTGGGTGTAAATGAGCTGAGATGTACTTCCCTGGACTATATGAAGACAGACATTGTTGATCTCTCTGAATATGTTTCTCCTGCAGGTATGTGCAATGCAGTGAGAAGCATTCTCCCTTCACCAACAAGAGATGATTTAAGATGAATGACTTCAATAATTGTCTCAGTTTCTCGTGTCTTTCCTGAGGGATTCAATATTTGTCAACCCGGGAGAACAAGGCTAGTAAACTATGTTGCTTTGCAAAGGATGGTCTGCACCTTTCTCCCCTAGGCTTATTTTATACACCCCCTTAGAGCCTTTTTTAGGCAATGCCAAATTGACAAGCCTAGCAACATTGCAAATAAAACCCAAAGAAAACTGAAGGTGTTATTCCTCAATGCTTGGAGCCTAAACAAGAAACTCCACACCCTACAGGTTCCTCTCACTCTGGAGAATACAGACATCTGTGCCATTACCAAGACATGGTTTAAATTCGCAGAAAGTACCCTGGCAGTGCAAGACTTCAGTACCTTCTACAGATTCAGACCAGCAGCTGCACAGACATGACAAAAGGTAGAGGAGTCTCAATCTATATTCATAACAAGCATAACTCTACATGGGTTAAACAGGACAATGCCCTAGAATTTTATCCATGTGCAAACCACCATAGACAAAGTCCCATACCATATCCTAGCAGGCTATAGGGCACTGTCTATGTTCCTAGAATCCCATAGGTTGTACCGAGACCTACTGGAAACACTTACCATTAAACCAAATACCCTAGTTATATGAGAGTTTAACTACCCCTCTATAGACTAGGTAATATACACTGCCTCATACTCATAGACATGATTCCTGGACTTTTTTAACACAAATACCATAGACCAGATAGTGTGCACACCCACCAAATGTTAAAACATACTGGAAGTGGTATTCATCAATATGGAAGAATGCTATATCTTAACCCCCACCCCCAGCATCATGTCTGCAGCATTGATATAAAAATCAACTCAGTAACCCCAGCAAACCCTGTAACAGTTAGGAACTATTCCAAAGCAAACTGCATTCTAGTAAGAGATAGTTTATCAAAATTCAGTGCCTCGAGCTCACAGTGACCTGTGTGGAAGTCCTCACAGAGACCCTGTGCAACCAGATAAATAGAGGATGCTGTACCTACAGGAAGACAGCCCAAAAACAAAATCTAAAAACAACTGCACTGGTGAAATCCTAACCTTAACAGAGTATATAGCAAAAAGAAAAAAGTCATGGCTAAAATAAAAAAGAAAATAACTCTCATAATGATAGGAGCTCTGCAATTAAACTAAACAAGAAACTAAGAGGACTAATTAAGTCCAACAAGACCAATTACAAAGTAAAGATAGGCTCATAGGTGAAAGACAACCAAAAGGCCTTCTACAGCTAAGTCCAAAACGTCAATGACAGCACACACCAGTGTGGTAAAGTGGTGGTCAATCGTGCCACTTTCACTGAATACAGGGACATAAAGAATTTGCTACTTGACAAATTCAGCTCAAATTTACCCCCCACTCCTCCCAACCACCCCCAGTCAATACCTACTAGCATAACCCCCCCCCCCCAACTATTAACAGGGAGAAGGTCCTGGTGGTCAAAAATGCAGCCTTAAAGGGCCCTGAAAATATCCTGGGATGCCTCTGAAATAGCCTAAAACATTACCTATCAGGTCCATTTGAGTCACTTTTCAATTACAGCCTCAAAAGAGGCTTTGTACCATCAACTGATCCTGGAAAGTACAGACCTATTAGTCTGACTAGTCTAATATAAAGAATCATGGAATGAATTATCATAGAAATGATCAACAAAGACATAGGTACCCATCAGGCACCAGACCCAACCCAGTCCGGTTTTGTCAAGGGAAGGTAATGCCTACTAAACCTGATAGACTTGTTTGAGAAGATCACCAAGACAATGGATGAGGAGAAATGCCACCTCCCTGGACCTTCTGACAGGAAGAAAACATCTTCATGGCACCCTCTCTGCAAGCACCATTCAATGTGGTACACCAAACTTACCCAGAACATTTCCTTAAAGAATTTAGTAATCTCCTATCAAACTCCGCACTCCCCATGGATCAGGAATAACTCACTCCCCACCATTCATCCCCTTCCACTTCAAATGCATACACTCCAAAGAAGTCTCTACTCTGCTTGAAAATATTTTCACTGACACCCCTCCTGGATCTGGCAACATAATCCCTGGTTCATATATCATTGCAGAGACCACCTGTGTCTTCCTCTCACCCACATATATAATCTATGTGTCACATAAAACATCATGCCACAACTTGGAAAACTGCTCTAACTAAACCCTACCAGATTAAACCAACACAAAAGATATCTTTCGCTGTCATTCAATATCCTTCCTCCCATCTCTAGGCAAACATCTAGAAAAGAGCATGGATTCTGGCCTAGACAAAGTACTATGGCAGCACTTTGATCCCTAACTAATGACATTTTGCAGAACAGTGACAAATGCCTCCCTACAGGTGCCGGATTTATAGACTGACAAAAGTATTTGATCTCACTGACTATTATCTTCTCCTAAACAAACTAATTGAAATTGGTATCAGCCTAGACACCACTCCCTGGTTTAAAAACCTCCTCAATGAGAGACACTTCAGAGTTAAAAAATGATCCTCCCAGTCAGAATATACACCTTTTATCAAAAGTATACCATAAGGATCTATTCTTGCCTCCCTCCTCTTCACAGTCATTAACAAACTTCCTTGTGGCTTTCTCATCTCCCATTCATCTTCTATGCTGATAACATGGTAATTTACCAGTCAAGACACTCTTATACAAAATTCAGACCTAACTCCAGCCAGACTTACATGAAACAAACCAATGGTTTCTAAGCCATGAACTACTACTCAATCTCTGCAAGATCAGAACTATGCTTTTTATAACTCCGCAGAAAATTCCCCAAGACCTTGACTCTTTACCTTTCCTTTATTTATACATTCATACCACAGAAACAGCCTTCATCTTTAAATATCTAGAATCATGACTTGAACAGTTTCTAAACTTGCATTCCCACATAGACAGAGTGAGAACAAAAATAAATGTCCCCCTCTTTTAGGCCAACAAGTTTTCCACTTTTCTATCTCAACCAGCTAGAGTAGCCATCATCAAAGGAGTTCTCTTTTCAGTTAAAATACAGACTAACCATTTTCGAATCTGCCACCAAGAAAAACAGTAACAGAACCCAGACAATCTCCAACAGCATCTGCCAATTTATTACAAACTCAACCCTCCATGAGGGGTCAGTATATCACACTAGAAAAACCCAAATTACTACTCATGAAACAAAGTTCAAACTTACTGCTATGATCCCAAACCATACTTTACAAACTACTTCAACTCCAGACATTTACCCCCCCCCCCCCGCAGCTAACTTTCATAAAAAATCCTTCTTATACTACTTGAAAACCACACCAACTCTCATTACCCTAGAACCAAACTCCATAACACTGCACATGCATTTTCTTCTCAGGCACCTGCTCTTTGGCAAGCTCTCCCCATCGACCTAAAGAAAATCAACACTTGCTCCTACTTCAGAATGCAATTCAAAAATCACTTCTTCATCCAAGCCAGATACTCGTTTCAACACAGGATGTATCACCTAATACACTAATCATAATTTGCCTGCAGAATACAGTCAACTGTTACTCACATGAATTCATGCCTGCCAATCCCTGTGGGCCTTTATACATTTTTAGTGCATGATATATACAAAAAAAGTTAGATATAACATGGGACACAGCCCAGCTAATCAACCTTTTGTAAAATTATTATTTCTCACTACTAAAAATCTCTGTAGGAGAACTGATGTTGCGCAAGGAGGTAACACTAAAGTATCCAACAACCCAAGGTATGAGTCTTAAACATATTAAGGGTTTGGGTTTTTTGAAATGAACTCTGTATGAAAGAATAGTGCATCTGCTACGTCACAGTCAGGATGAATTTGCTATTACTTTTCTGTGAAATAACTTACCTCAATATAATCCCAGGAACATGTGCCATGAGATTCTAGGTCCATGTGAGTAAAGTTGAGGAAGATCTTTTCATTCTCTGGTTGTCTAATGATGTATATGCACTGTCTGTTGTTGGCATAAGGATTGGGCCAGTTAGGTGAAATGATAATACCTTCACTATCTCCATACATGCCTCCACATCCTGGATCCGCTGTGTGATTGTAGGGATAAAGAATGTACTTGTTAGTCAAGTGTTTAGATTTCTGAGCCTTAACAGAAGCCATTATCAATGACAAAATTATCTACTCAACTCAAGCAGCAAAACTCCGTTATGAAAAAAAAAATACCAAATGTACCATGCAATGAATTACAATGATTACTAAAATTATGTTAAAAAGAAATATTGTCTTGTAGATAATACAAGTAAGGGAGTAATAAAAAGGTCCTATGCAATTTTGCCCCCCGGTTAACAAATCATGGCTGGTTTTCCACATAACCACATGACAACCTTGTATTCCAATTTCCATGTTTAACATCCTCCAGAAGAGCATAAATTCTGTCCATGTGCTTATTTTAAAAACAAAGCACTGCTCATGAATTATCACATGATATGATATTCTGTACTTTGCCACTGCTATGGAAAAGAACATCTCAGCTTCTTTTGACTCAGATAAAAAAAAATCCCTTGTTAAGTATAATATTCTTAGAACAGTACATCACTTCAAAAGTACTGCATGAACTAGCATGAAATAATAAGCAGCTTGGGTCGGGGTGATCTGTAGCAGAGGAAGAACACTGCAGAGTCTATGTCTCTTAAAATGAAATTAAAAGACACAAGTCAATAATTAAATTGTAAATGCCTTGTACCTTCATTTTAAAAGGATATCTGGTTCTACTTCATCACAGTGCTATGGAAATGTCTGGTTGACCTGGAGATAAAGGACAAATCAGGAGAGACCAAAGCAAACTTCATGTGAAGAGAGACAGCCCCCACCCCCAAATGGGATATGTGGGATGCTGACTGGATGAGATGCACAGGTCTATATTACGTCTTTGAAAGACATCTTCACCGAACACCTGTTTGCCAACCAATAATCAGCGAGCTCCCACTTCTCCGAATGGCCATTTCAGCAAATTTTTTTCCTATGAGAAACAATCTCTTCACCAAACAACAACGAAACAAAATTTCAACCCCTTCAAACTTTTCCCCCCTACACCCCCTAATGTGGGAGGGCTGTGCCCCCACATGCCCTAACTAAATATACCAACTCCGAGCTCTTCACCACAGTGGGGAAAATGGTAATTTCCAAGATGATGGCCAAGCGTTTTTTTTCCCTAGGAAAAAAATTGTTGAAATGGCCATTCGGAGAAGTAATTGTTAGGTTATTATTGCTCGGCAAACAGGAGTTCAGTGAAGACATCTTTTGAGGACATAATATAGACCCGTGATTCACTAGGGAATGGAATACAGACTGTGGACAGTGGTTTGATGGTTGACTGATATACAGAACAAAAAAAGCGTTTAAGAAAATTAAAAATGTGTTTTCTAATAATATATGTAAACTGAATGAAAGTAATTTCAGTGACAGGAAAATAAATGGCTGCGACTGTAAAGGCACCTATATGCAAAAGACTTTTCAGACTTTCCCATCAGTGAACATTAGTTTTAATCAAGTTACTCACAGATGGTATGAAAATATATAGATGACATCATTCTTTTTTTGCTTTCTCAGCATAAAATAAATAACTATCAGCAGAACTATATTTGGTTCCTACTCCAGTCTTAACAGAAATGAACTTAGGGTTAACATTTTTCTGCCAGTGCTAAAAACAAATGCAAAGTCAGCTGTATAGTATTCAGTAGTTAGTAACAGTATATGGCCAGATTATTATTAACCAGATTTTGCCAATTCATACATCAAAGCATTTCTTTGATCAAGAAAACATAGGATCTCTTGTCTCTTCTTTACCCACCAGCATTGTGAGTAAAAATATGAATTACCAACAGCTATGCCATGGTGTATTGTGATGTACTGCTGTTAAACAGTGGTGTTATTTAAAAAAAAACAAAAGTACTATCTTAGCTTTTTCATTAATATTTCCACTTTATAATGAGGACTCCACTGCTCTTTCACCTCTTTGTGCTCATATGAGCCGGGGGACATCTTTGGGGTGTCACCTTTAAACATAATTACACATTGAAAGTACGTCATTCGAACGTACATGGTGCCACTGTGGAGTGGATAGATACTGAAACTGAAGATGTCTTTTGACAAATTCAAGTTACACACTCACAGTTAGGACAAATGTTCATTCAAGTCAAATAGAACAATAAATGTTACTAAAGAGATATAAATGGCAAATTGTATAGCCCAAATTAATGTTTACAGTAGTATTCATTAGACTGTACTTTTAAATTAGATTTTATAAGCCACAATACACACAGACAGTATTCATTTAGTAACATTTTGTAAACAATGTAACAACACCAAAGTAACCACTCAACCACACACACACACACACACACACACACACACACACACACACACACACACACACACACACACACACACACAATCAGTAGCATTTTGTTCATTCAGCTGTTGGCCTTCATTTAAGGCTAGGCAAATCTATGTTGCCTGGTTGTTGAGACATTTAGAAAAGGATGAAATATAAATAAACAATATATGAAAAACACATAACTCTTTAATTGCACAAGTCAGAGGTCAGTAATAACTCTTTAGCTGCACAAGTCAGAGGTCAGTTATTAACGTAAGTGTGCTTCCCATCACGTAAGGTTTAATATGAAAACTTTCAATACTTTGTATATAGCAAACTTTTGTAATTATTAATGTAAATACAGAAAAGCAGTAATAGATGCTTGTTGAGACCACTAGGATAATCCAGGAGAGATACCTGATGGCATCACTTGGGTTTAATGAGGTTTTATAGTTAAGTTTATATTCACAGGGAGCTTTTAAGCATGAAACATATATTTTAAATACCCTTCATTGCTCAGTGATAATTACGATGATGCAGAAGTTCAGTTTTGTTTTTATAGCTCCAATAGTGGGCAGCCGCGGTGGTGCAGTGGTTAGCATTCCCACCACACAGCAAGAGGCTCTCCAGTTCAATCCTCGGCTGGGTGCTTTCTGTGTGGAGTCTGTATGGCCTCCCTGTGTTCACGTGGGTTTCCTCTGGGTGCTCTGGTTTCCTCCCACATCCCAAAGACATGCTGTAGGTGGATTGGACACTCTAAATTGGCCCTAGGCGTGAGTGCTTGCATGTGTGTGCCTTCTGTGGAAGGTTGGGTGCCAGGCTGGCAACTCAACACCGTACAAACTCCACTGCCAATCATGAGCAGGCAGGCAATCCACTGTGGTGACCCCTAACCAGGAAAAAGCTGAAAGAAGAAGCTCCAGTAGTGTGGAATTACCAAACTTAATGGCATTCCCAGCCTTAGCATATGTGAACTAGGTGGCTACCTAGGGCACATACCTCTCAACCTGGAAACATCAAAAATCTAGAAAAAGGCCCATGCAAAGTAGATACAACTGGCCAATATCTGTATGCTGATTAACATAAAATTTACATGCATAACTATGTAACCATGCCTATGCCAATGGAATTGTGGGATACCAACATTAAAATGTAAACTGAAGAACAGACAACTTATGAAACATAAAATATAACCAGAACAATAGTGTTTTATTTATATTAACATTTGAACTTGTAGCAAACTTTGAACTTGTGTAAAACTAAAATACAATTTTTTTTTATAAAAATAAAAGTAACTGCTTCTACACTAATATTAAATAACACAGCATTAAACTTCGCTGACCTTCAGTTAAAGGAAGCAGCATCTGCACATTGCTCTTATAAACTTAGAAAGTTGTTAGAATATCATGTTTTGTGTTAGCATGGATTTTCTGAAGGTATGAAGTTTGAAACTCAAATATATGTCATACTGTCATTATTTTGTGATTTAAATCTTCAGTGATTTGTTAGAAAACCAGAAATTTTAGGAACAGATCAAAATATGAGACAGAAATACAGATATTCTGGGAAAATATGGACAGTTGGGAGGTATGTAAGTGATAACTGTTACCAAGATGTTTGTAACACACTGCAGACAACATGCTCTTCAGTTTCTAGCATGATTGTATATAACAAACAAATACCTGCAAGATTAAGTGTTCCTTTACATTTGTGACTTTGTATAGTGAAAAATTATGACATCTGCCTATCGGTTGCTAAGTGTTACATTAACATGGAAATGTTAAAGGTGAGGTGCTAGCAGCAGTAATACTTTCCTTGGCTAGGTGTTCATACTTGGCACATGCCTTTTCTGGACACTGGGAAGTGGATGCTCCATAGGACATTAGCATGCAAAGTAATGACACTGATTAACAATAACCCAGGAATCTGTGCACTCCATTTCTTGCATCAGACATACCTTCTTCCATTGCTAGAGTTTCATTTTAGTAACCTAGTTTAGTTTCTCTCTCTCTCTCAATATATATATATATATATATATATATATATATATATATATATATATATGTATGCCATAATATAAGTAACAGTAAGGTGATTGGTTCACCTTAACACCAACAATATTAGTGAGCAGACAAAGTAAATTTGGTTCAATACAGTAAACAAAAAAGAAGTTATGTCTTACCATAACGTTCCACCTGTGTTGTTCATCTTCTTTCGTTCATCACTGATGGGTTCGGTTCCGAGCCCTTGGAACCAAGTCGGCCTATTACCAAGCTCGCACCAGCCAAAAAAACTCTCAAGCTGTCTCTACCCAGAATGCCCTTCCCCCTGTTACCTCAGGAAGTAAAGCCGAGGCCACTTCTGTGCAAGTACACTAGTGCACCACTTAGATCCAAGGCATCCCCCAGGAGCCTTTGGAGGGGGGAAGGAGGGTGGAAAGTGATGAATGAAAGAAGATGAACAACACAGATGGAACGTTATGGTAAGACATAACTTCTTTATCTGATGTTGTTAATCTTCTTTCCATTCATCACTGATGGGACAGAATCCCAAGGTACCTTGAGGTCCATGGTCGGCCCTTATGGAAGAACATTCCTGAATACCATTGAGCCGAAGGCTGCTCTCCCCCTGGACACCAGGTCCAATTTGTAATGATTAATAAAGGTATGAGGCTTAGCTCAAGTAGCTGCTGCACAGATGTCATCCATGGATACCTTGCAATGGAATGCTATAGATGTTGCCACAGATCTAGTGGAGCGGGCTTTAACTTTTGGCATGGATTCATTATGGAGGGAATAGGTTGCAGTCCCTTAGCCATCTTGATAATGTAATCTTGGAAACAGCTTCTCCCATTTTCAGTCCCAAAAAGGAGATGAAAAGCTGTTCAGATTTATGGATAGGTTTGGTCCTGTCTAGGTAAAATCTTAAAATGTGAAGGCAATACTCTCCTCTATTAGCAACATTCAGAAAAAACACTGGTAGATCAATGGACTGGTTACTAGAGAATTCAGAAACAACTTTGGGAAGAAAGGATGGGTTCATCCGAAGTGACACTCTGTCTTTATAAAAACTAGATAGGGCCTCTTGATACACAATGCCTGCAGCTCTGAAACTCTTCTGGCAGAGGTAATGGCTACCAGCGACAAAGATTTCCAAAACAAAAACTTTAGGTCACACTTAGCCACAAGCTCAAAGGGCTTTTGAGTCAAAGACTGGAGGACTAAAGTTAGGTTCCATGGTTCTATGGGCTGTCTGAGATGAGGTCTGAGATGAGAGGTCCCTTTGAGGAAGGCCTTGCAGAGGCATAAAGAGATAAGAGAGGTGCGATCTATACCATTGTGGAAGTTGGAAATTGCCACTAGATGCACTCAAACTGTAGAGGCAGAGGCTTTGTTATCAAAAAACTTAGCTAAGTATTGAAGCACTGCAGTAACTGGAGCCAAATACAGGTCTAGCATGTTATCCTTGGACCAGATGGAGAACTTTTTCGATTTATCCTGATATAGCCTTCTGGTGGATGGTTTAAGAGTGGCCAGAATGATGTCTCAAACAGGTGAGGAGAGATTAGCCTGCCTGGTGACTAGTGGAAGTGGAGAAGCCAAGCTGTCAACATGAGAGTGGACAGGTTCAGGTGACTCAACCCTTGAGGGTGAGTGATCAAATCTGGCAGAGGGCCCAGAATCCATGGTGGGTATACTAGGTGAGGCCAAAGGAAGAGGAACCAAACTTGTTGAGGCCAGAATGGGGGTATGAGGATCACCTTGCATCTCAACCAAAGAGCTTTCTTTAGAAGTTGTGGGATCAGAGGAATGGGAGGATAGGCGTAGAGAAGTCCTGTGAGCCAATCGTGGATCAGAGCTTCCCTCGGTGACTTCCCCTCTGGGGGAAGTAGGGCAAAGTAGTTGCTGCACTTGGAGTTTGATGGGGAGGTGAAAAGATCACAGCAAGGCTGGCCCCAGTGGCTGAAGATTACAGACACCACCTCGGGGTTGAGGGATCACTCATGGGGCATGAGGATGCATCTGCTCAGTTTGTCCGCAATCACGTTGGAGCTCCCCGGGATATGCATTGCTATCAGAAAGCAATTGGAAGCTATCGCCCACTGCCAAATTCTCATGGCTTCTTGACATAGGGGGCAGGACTTGGTTCCTCCTTGCTTGTTGATGTACCAGACCACTGACATATTGTCTGATTGAATTGCAATTGTCCCAGAGCAGAGAGCCGAATGGAATGCCTGCAACGCTAACAGCATGTCTCTCAGTTCTAGAACATTGATATACAGGTGGGCCTCTGAGGTGGACCATGTGCCTTGGACAGTCTTTCCTTGGAAATGCCTCCACCCACCCAATCAGGGATGCATCCATGGTCACAATGACTGTGGGCTGGGAGGGTTGAAATGGGCGGCTCCAAATATCTGCGACTGGTCTCATCCACCAAAACAGGATCTGCTTGCAGGTGGTTATTCAAATCTTGTAATCCAGGGGATGACAGTTTGGGAACCACTGACACAGAAGGAGCCATTGCAGAATTCACATATGTAGCTTTGCTAGAGGCACTATTGGAACTGACACAGCCATAGAAGCTAGGGCTTGGAGAACTTCTCTTGCAGAGGCTGATGTTTGAGAAAGAATTGCTTGGATTTGAAGCCCTCAATCGATGGAGTCTGTGAAGAGGGAGTGATACCAGACAGGGCTGAGTATTGAACACTGCTCCAATGAACTCTATTTGTTGTGTAGGGATAAGATTTGATTTCTCCCAATGTATCATTATTCCCAACAATTCTGCCAGAGAGAGAGAGAGAGAGAGAGAGAGAGAGAGTATGTTGTAGCGCAGATACCAGAAGATGCTTGGAGGGGGTGGTAAGGAGCCAGTTGTCCAGATATGGAAACACACAGAATCCTTTTAGTCTCAAGTGAGCTGTTACCACTGCCATGCATTTCGTGAATGCTCTGGGGGCTGTAGAGAGACCAAACGGCAAGGCACAGAATTGGTAATGACTGGCTCCTAGCCAGAAGCGAAGCAGACTCCTGGAGCGTTTGTCCATCTTGATGTGGTAATATACATCCCAGAGATCTATAGAGCACATCCAATCACCTTCTCTTAAAAACAGAAGGATGGACTGAACCGTGACCATACAGAATTTGGTGTGGGTGACAGACTTGTTTAAGTTGCTGAGATCCAAAATGGGTCTCCAGTCCCCTGTCTTTTTTGGCACCAAAAAGAATCTGGAGTAAAATCTGGATTCTTTTTTGAGACAGCTTTATAATCTCTGAAGCTGCTTCTTTCCTTTGACTGGGTGGAAGGTCGGGAAGTTTTCTTGGAAATTTTGGCTGATAAGAAAGGGGAATGGTGTAGCCTCTGATGATAATACTCTGCACCCAATGATCGGTGGTGATAGAGTGCCAGGCAACTTGGCGCAGAGAAAAACGATCCCCGACTGCTTCCAGAGGTAAGCAATCGGGCCACCCCTCAGGACCACTGATAAGGCTGTCCAGAGAAGGAATCCCTGGAGCCTTGGTTGTGAGGACCCCCTCTGCCTCTATAGGGGTGTCTTCCAGAATTTTTACTCCCTCTCCCTCTGGGAGTATCATCACCACATGCGCCATGGGAAGGACCCTTATATTTCTTATGCCACATTTTCCCACTCCTCTGATTCCTGGAGAAGGTATGTTGAGGGTTGGAAAACCGTAGGCCTATGGCAGATAGGGTCTTTCCATCTTGCTCACACCTGGATAGCGTGTGCTTCACTTTGGAGCCAAAAAGGGATGAAGCTTTAATGGGAGTATTCAGAAAGGAAGGCTTAAAGGGGTCCGTGAGGTCACAGATGCGCATTCAGGCATGACGCCTCATAACAATGCCCAAACCTGCTGCTCTAGCCACTCCTTTGGTTGCGTGTAAGAGCAACCTCATGGGCGAGTTGTATATTGATTCCAGGGTTGCTAGCTGTGAGGCCACTTTGTCCCTGACCTCATCAGACAACTGTCCTGTGAGTGTCCCAGAGAGCTCTTAGATCAAGTCCCTCTGGAGCCACATAAAATGTGCCAAATAATTCAGGGAGCATATAGCAAAGGTCCCTGATGCAAAAACACACTTCCCAGGTCTGTCCACCGCCCGGGACTCCCTGTTGGGCAGGTGGACAGTGGGACTTTCCTCGGCCAAGTCCTTTTTCGTGGCCACTACCACCACCATCACATGAACTGGTAACCCTTTGGACCAGTGTGGATTCTCCACAGGAGGGGAAAGAATTCTGTCTGTTCTCCAGGGAACTGCCTCACTGGGTTCTTCCACATATGCTGCACGATGAGTTGTATGAGCTCGTCGGCAGGTGGGGTCACCCAAGAGGTAGAAGGCTGGGCAGGAAAAGCCTGCAGGAACACGGATTCCTCAGATGAAGGGTTGGAGGGCTTCCAGTCACCTCTCTGCTTTAATCATCAGGAGGTGACCGTAGGGACGCTTCACCATCATCATAATCTGTTTCTTCCATTAAGGATGCCTCAGGCAAGTCCACATGCTTCCTCTTGCATGTCTTCTTTCGAGGGGGCTCCTCAGTGGGGGTCTCTGAGGAGGACTTGGAAGAGTGGGTACCTTGAACAAGGGTGTCCTGTGGCTTTTCTGCCCGCTGTCCCCGGGGGGGGCGGTCTGTGACAGCTGTAGCTCAGGGGGGGGTGAAAACTGGGGTTCCGACATCAAAGGAGTGCTGCCACAAGCAAGAGCCCTCACCATCGTGTGAAAGCAGGCCCACCCAAAGAGGGATGGAAGCCCAGAACCGAGAAAGACAACCTGAGGACTGGGGTCACACCCCGCTCCGATGGACCCACCCCCACGGGAAGAGCCTCAAGCAGGATCGGCGCAGATGCAGCCATTGGTGCTGAGGAGAAAGTTGGCACCATACCCCGGGCCAACTCTCCCATCCCCCAATCCCCAGATTGAGGAAGGACCAGTTCAGCGAGAGCCAAAGACCAAAGGGACAAACTCAGAGCCGGAGTAAGATGCACCATAGACACCAAGGTGATGGGTTCCAAGAGGGATTTGGAGCAGAGGGCTTCGGAACAGAGATGGTCGAAGGAGGAGTGTAAGATGGAGTCCGTGGATAAGGCAACCCAAGTCCAGCAGGTGGATGAGTTTTATAAAGTGAGGGAATCCCCCTGGCTACCAACAGCTGGTCCACAAGATGCATCACGTCATGTTCTGAAAGGTTCTTGGTGGATCTAGTAGATACTTCAGACAGAGAGTCAGGACATTTGAGAAATGGGCTATATGCTTGGCCCAGAAATGGGTCTATGGAGAGAGAGTATTGGGTTTGTGGTGCAAGGTCTGTCAGCACCGAAGTCTCTAGTTTTGAGACCGGAAGCAAAGGGGTCAGATCCCGTGAGGTTGAGACAATGCTTGGTGCCAAAGTGGCCCTCAGTACTGAAACAGTCAGTTCCAAAAAGGGAACTGAAGTCGTAGTTGAAGGTATGTCTTGAGCTGAAGTAGCTACAGGTGCCAAAGTCAAAAATAGGTGAAGTAAGATTTATGATTGGTGCCAGAGGCAGGGCATGTGCCAAAACAGGTGTCAATATCGAAGGTTTTGAGATGGTTGGAGCCTAGGAAGGTGGAGCAGAAGAGGCAAATTTATGCTTCGACGATAGCTTAAGGACCTTAGATTTCCCAGGTTTGCTCTGATCACCCGATGGTGAAGAAGGAACAGAATGAGATCTCTTTTTGTCCTTAGAAGGAGGGGTTGAGAACTCTATCACAGAAATGGCTTCTGAGAAGGGAGACTTGAGTAACCCCTTCAGAATGAGTTTATTTTTGCGCTCATTAAGAGTGCGTTAGCTGAAACTTTGACAAAAATCACATGGAAACTGCACCGAAAGGTGGGCCACTCCCAAACAGTATATACAGTTATCACGCAAATCACTGTTAGGTAACTTGCCCTTACAAGAAGTACAATACTTAAAGCCTGAAGTACCTTTCATATCCGACATCTTGGTAGAAAAGGACACCACAGCTAATTGTATAATCCAACAATAATGAAGACAACTCCATTCAAAAAAATCACAAGACAATCACCAATATAACAATACACTGTATGAAGAGAAGAAAGGGAAACACCTGAATAAAGATAAAAGCTAACAGGTTAAGTAAGAGAAAACAATACCAGCTATGGTATTGAAGAAATACCACAAGGGTAAGGGAAAAGGCCGTACCAACAATATTACTTGAAGTTTACCAATGGTAACAACAGGTAGAGTGGAAAGAATAAGGTTAGACCAAAGAAAAGATGCTAGCAATACTAAAGGTTTAGTAAAATAGGAAGATATCCAAAAACTTTTACAAATATATCAAAAAAGATTTCACTTAGCTGAGAGCTCAGCTGAAGTGTGGTTTTATGGCTATGCAGCAAACGAGATCTGAGGTAAAAGTGAGAAGAGCATTCTGGATAGAGACTTAGCTCAAGAGTTTTTTTGGCTGGCGCGAGCTTGGTAATAGGCCAATTCGGTTCTGAGGGCTCAGAACCAAACCCATCAGTGATGAATGGAAAGAAGATTAATAACTTCAAATGAGTTGGTTTCCTCCCCCAGAATGAATAAATAAATATCTGCACCTCCAGGTGTGTATTATAAGAATGATTTTGTTATAAATACTTTTCTTTTTCACCAATGAATTGTTATTCCCCACTGTAGTTAAGAAAGGTGCTTTCTGAAAGATGATACTGTGACCCACTAACCCTTCCAAATGTCTCCAAGGCTGGCAGGTTCAAACCGCTGCTGAAATAGGTATGCCAGGTACTTCTCAGAATTGTCAGAAACAGCATCAGCATTGCCCATCATCATCATCCCTAATTCAAAGCTGCCCTGATCCCTCTGACAACACCACAACTGGGGTGCGTGGCAGTGCTAGGGGGGGCAGAGGATATCTCCTCATTTTACTTGTACTGACCTAGTTAGCAGCAGCTAGCTGTCACTGAGTACATGGCTTTTCCAGTTTTGTCCATTCAGAGTGAAAGGGACCAAACAAAACCACTAAAATACATTTCCAAGACAAGGAACATGAAGTTATTCCAATTCTGCTGCCACAGTGCCACCTCCCTCTCCCTTCCTACATCCCACCCCATTACTTTTTCCTAGTTCCTGATTTCAGAAAGAATGTCGAGAAGGGAAGCATTTCTCCAGATGTGTGTAGAGGTCTAGGAGTTAGGGAGAGTAACAGAGAATAACTTACAAAGGGAGAACTGTGGATTCTAAGGACCGGAAGAAAATCCAGTCCAGTTCTCTGTGCCAGTGACTGCCACTCATGGTCAGCTGCATCCCAGAGCGGTGGAAATGGTACGGGGATATCTTGTAATATTCACATTCTGTGCACTGAGCTTTTGAGCTATTTAGGGATGCAGAACATTACTGCCCTTAACCCCTTCCTGTTAAATATCAGTTTGTATATTCAATTCTGCAGACTAGGCTAAGGCAGCAGAACTTGCACAATAAAAAAAAATCAGTTGTTTTCATATGCTGTCTTTTTGACTGAGATTGTTAATTGAAGCAACTTGGTCAGACACTTTTTGTGTTTAGTATATTCAGTGTCTCACTTTTATTTAGCCATATGAAGTGCAAATCAAGGGGGGGGTGGGATTGATGGCATAACATCGTTCATTAAATACCTTAGATTCTTTTATTTTCCAGGTCTGTCTGTCTTTTGTTGTTGAGTGACACCAAGAAGCTACTAGACTATCTATTTCTGTTTTACACTATGTCATGCAGACTTGTGCTTGTCCTTCTAGATTTGTTCCTTCTTACCGTTCAGGAATTTTACCTGCTAAAATGACTAGCACGGGGGTTTCACTTTTCAAATAGCTCCCCCCAACACACACACACACACACACACACACACACACGCACACGCACACGCACACGCGCACGCGCACACACACGCACACACATGCACACACACACACACACACACACACACCCTTCCCAAGACAGCAGTACTGATAGTACTGATCTCTTGTCCTTTCCTACCTAAGAAGTTGTCCTTATCCTTAATAATCTTTACCTGTAGCCATCCCGTTTTCAGACTTCTACATAAGCTCTCACTACACTACTCCTAATTATTCAAAAAGAAGACCTGGCTGTGAGTGTTATCCTTTACCAACAAAAGCATTAAATTATATTATTAATTTCCATATCAGTCACACATGTCCCTAAGAGTCTTTTAAGCCCTATAGCTGACTTTTGATCCTTTGTAAATGGACAAAGTCTATGTGTGCACTGCATATCTCCAATTGATCAGACAGT
The DNA here is from genome assembly GCF_019279795.1 of Protopterus annectens. Lineage (NCBI taxonomy): Eukaryota > Metazoa > Chordata > Ceratodontiformes > Protopteridae > Protopterus > Protopterus annectens. The sequence continues at coordinate 121,886,470 of NC_056728.1, read as the reverse complement.
TTATCTTGGGCAATAGGCATACAGACATATGATATGCATTTTTTCCCATCCTGGGAGTGTGGACGCTGGGTGGACCAGACTCTGCAGAAGTTGTAAGAACTTAAGTTAAACTGTAAACAGCTCCATGCTCCCTGCTGTGCTACTATTCCCAATTTCCCTTTCCATGCAAAACAAGTAAACACAGTCCGAGTATCTGACAGGCTGGCAATCTGCCTCACGAAGCTGATGTCATCATGCACATTGATGAAGTTGTAATATATGCTGGCAATGCATGAGGATATCAGCTGCAACTTCAACTTGTAAATAAAAAAAAATGTAAAAAAAAATAAAAAAAAATCAGGACTTTAAGTGGCCACTCTGGAATTTGTGGTACCCTACTATTTTGCCCTCTAAATACCAAGGAATTCAGTACGGTTGAGAGTTATGCTACAGCAGCATTCTTTTAGTGGAACTTTCATTAATTTATTAATTAATTTATTTATATTTTAGTAACAAAATGTTGCTGTCACACTGCATCTGTTCAAAGCAGCTGTGACCGTGGCATCACATGGGAAAGATGCTGTACACCTGATCACTCAACTCAGTTTGTTGGATTTCTGCCCTATCTCATCCATGATCTATATTATGGGTGGCACAATAAAATGAGATAAATACTGCACAATTTGAGCAATTGAGTGGGTTTGATGGCCATGATGATAATAAAAAGCAACAGAGGGAGTCCTTAGATGACAGCAATGTGAGTAAATAATGTGATGAAAGTGCACCTTAATTAGGCAGTCTGGACTGTAGCAGATATGTGTTTTAATACTTGTAGGCTGTCATTTATTTTGGACACTGGATAACTTTGCTGGACTAATGTGCATTTGTTTGAAAAAAGTTGGAATGCTATGGCTACTGTCTGTTTCTGTGAAATAAAGTCAAAATAAATTATTCTGATATTTTTTTTTTATTTTTTAAAATCACATATTTGAAGGGTGCATAGTCTACAAAGTAGCTATAATTGCTGGGTAGGGGGTGTCTGCTGATGAAAACTGCTGACTGTGCTGTACTTTGCTTATGATAAACAGTGGTTATTCTGGCTTTGCAGGACTAATGTGTACATGTATAAAAAGAGATGAAATACTTTACTATGGGTACTGTTTATGTGAAGTAATGCTGAAGTACATTAATGTGGCCATGGTTTTTGTTACAGTCAGACATCTAAGGTGTATACAACCAACAAAATTTATTTATTTTTATTTTACTATTATATTTACTACTGTGTATGAGGGCTGTCTGCAGATGAAACTGACCCATCTTGCTGTCATTTTCTTTAGTTAAACAGCCACTAATCTGATTTTACAGGACTAATGTGCATTTGTGTAAAGTAGGCTAGGATACCACTTTACTGTGGTTAATGTGGTTTTGTGTAAAACAAAGAAAGTACATTACAGTGGTCATTATTTTACCATAATCAGAAATCTCAGGTGTACATAGTTTACAACGCAGATATAACTTTTGGGTACAATGATTGTCCATGGATGAAAATGATTGATTTTGATGTCATCGTAGAGCTTATCACTACCTATAAGTTCCATTGATACAACAGACCCTCTAATCTCCAACCAAAATTCTGTCTACTGGAGCTCTTTACATACCCTTTAACTTGATGAAACAGTATCCCTAGTCAACACCATTATTCTAAATATTCTAAATAAACTGAACTAAAAGAGTAAATGTAATCCAGGTCTGTAGCTATCAAGTCAAACTAAGCAATTACTGAATCAAAGAGACAAGACTTGGTTCAACTGGCAACAGAACAAAAAACTGAAGCTAACCTACTGAAATATAAACAGCTGAGAAACTCAGCTAAAAGCCAAATAAAATTATACAAAGTAACTTATTACGCAAACCTTGAAACCTTTGTCCACTCAACCCTAAATTATTCTGGTGCACTCAGTCAATCAGATCCTTTACCCAGGTCAGTCCACTCAATCAACTCCATCTCTAAGTAATCACTCTAAAAGTACTGCCAGCCAGTTCACCTCAGATTTGATCAATACTGCTACCTCTCTACAAAAACACAGATCCTAGCTCTTAGCTAACACCTGACTAGGCTCAACACAATAATAAACTATATTTCAGGCTGTAACCACCTCCACCTTCAAAAGGCTTCTCCAAAAATCTAAATCCCTCTATTCTTGTCTTAGACAACCTGCCAGCAGAATCATGCTTGCAGTTGACACCATTGCCTACACTGACTCCATACTAATCAACCGCTCGATCACAGAAAGCTATGATCCAGTTCTCTGGAACAAACTCTTACACATTACCTCTGCAAATGTTAGGAATTCTATAGGTCTCTCCAACTACTGGCACATCTCCATTTTGTCGACTCCTTCTAAACTATTAAAAAATATAACTAAACTACTTCTTTCTCTCTGACAATAATCTATCATCTTCCACACAGCATGGACTTTATTCACATCACAGTACTATCTCTGCCCTTCTTAACTTTAACACTTACATCAACCAAAGCAGAAACAAAGGCAACCTAGTATCTACACTATTCTTAAATCTATCAAAAGCCTTTGAAACTATATCTGCCAACATCTGCTAAATAGGCTCTCTTGGTTAGTACCAAGCGCATCAGCTGTTTCCTGGTTTAATAGCTACTTCACTGGCAAACAATAAGCCATGAAATGGCAAATAGACATCTTCTTTCTCAATGTAGCAATGAGTGCCCCCCAAGGATTTTTCTGGGCCTAATCTTTTTCAGCAAATTTATAAACAATCTTCACACTGCAAATAAACATATTACCATAATTCAGGATGCAGACATCTCAGCCCTAATCTGCTCTGCCAATTATCTGGAAAAACCACAACAGATAACCATAGAATGCCTACAACTATCTACTGAACATTGGCTTCATGACTCATGGCTGCTCCTAAACCCAAAAATATCAAAACTAGTCCTATTCACCACCAAGCAATTCCCTCACCAGAAGAATTTTTACATCACTTCTAACTGTGGCAAAATTGAACTAGTAACCCACACAAAACTTTTACGGATCCTAACTGATGAAAATATGAAATCTTGACATTCATCTAAAGCAACTCATTAAAATATGGTGTCCTTTATAGGATAAAACCTTACCTTACAGGTGACACTAGAGAAACAACTGACAATGTATCTACTCATAAACCTTCTTTACAGTGCTCCCATTTTTAAAAATCCACAAACCACCCAATCCCATCTACTCAAGCAATGCTATAATAAAGTAGCAAAATGTGTTGCTAATTCTCCATACAGAACACACTACTGCTTAGCTTGAAAGCAACTCCAATGGGCTAAACTGCAGCATACTCTCACATTCATTCAGTAAGTCACTATGCAGAACCTAATCTATACCTCCAGCAATGCTTTAGCAACAGCAGCATAATTCAGCATTAATCTACCTACATAAGTATTTACAGACAAGCTTCTTTTACTAGTCACAATACCTAATAACTCTGCAGGTTATTCCCTGTACTCCACTTGTGTATCTAAAATCTGAAGCTCCATCCCACTCATCCTAAAATAAACCTGTATCCTCTTAACCTTTTAAATAACATCTGACTGAAACATGGTCATGTTTATTCCATTCACATAGATAACACCTCAGCTCCTTAATACCTACTTTTCCTCATCCTCCATATAAGAAATATCCACCCACACAAAATAATTCTTAACAATGTCCTTTACCTACCCTCTTCCAGCTACCCATTTATTGCCTACAAACTTTCTCTAGACACCCACCCCACACCTTTTCACTTCCTCTTCTGTTAAACATTGTCTTTAACACACCTCATAGACCTTGTCTGATTTATTACGCTACGCTCTTTTATCTTTCAGATTGATATCTCCTTACTGCCATTTTACTTTAATTTCCAAACTACTCTTCGGTTATACAACTCAGCATAGCCCTGCATCTATTTACCACCATTCAACTGTACCTTACAAACTACTCTTCGGTTATACAACTCAGCATATCCCTGCATCTATTTACCACCATTCAACTGTACCTTACAAACTACTCTTCGGTTATACAACTCAGCATATCCCTGCATCTATTTACCACCATTCAACTGTACCTTACAAACTACTCTTCGTTATACAACTCAACATATCCCTGCATCTATTTACCACCATTCAACTGTACCTTACAAACTACTCTTCGGTTATACAAGTCAGCATATCCCTGCATCTATTTACCACCATTCAACTGTACCTTACAAACTACTCTTCGGTTATACAACTCAGCATAGCCCTGCATCTATTTACCACCATTCAACTGTACCTTAAAAACTACTCTTCGGTTATACAAGTCAGCATATCCCTGCATCTATTTACCACCATTCAACTGTACCTTACAAACTACTCTTCGGTTATACAACTCAGCATATCCCTGCATCTATTTACCACCATTCAACTGTACCTTACAAACTACTCTTCGGTTATACAACTCAGCATATCCCTGCATCTATTTACCACCATTCAACTGTACCTTACAAACTACTCTTGTTATACAACTCAGCATATCCCTGCATCTATTTACCACCATTCAACTGTACCTTACAAACTACTCTTTGGTTATACAACTCAGCATATCCCTGCATCTATTTACCACCATTCAACTGTACCTTACAAACTACTCTTCGGTTATACAACTCAGCATATCCCTGCATCTATTTACCACCATTCAACTGTACCTTACAAACTACTCTTCGGTTATACAACTCAGTATAGCCCTGCATCTATTTACCACCATTCAACTGTACCTTACAAACTACTCTTCGGTTATACAACTCAGCATATCCCTGCATCTATTTACCACCATTCAACTGTACCTTACAAACTACTCTTCGGTTATACAAGTCAGCATAGCCCTGCATCTATTTACCACCATTCAACTGTACCTTACAAACTACTCTTCGGTTATACAACTCAGTATATCCCTGCATCTATTTACCACCATTCAACTGTACCTTACAAACTACTCTTCTGTTATACAACTCAGCATATCCCTGCATCTATTTACCACCATTCAACTGTACCTTACAAACTACTCTTCGGTTATACAACTCAGCATATCCCTGCATCTATTTACCACCATTCAACTGTACCTTACAAACTACTCTTCTGTTATACAAGTCAGCATAGCCCTGCATCTATTTACCACCATTCAACTGTACCTTACAAACTACTCTTCGGTTATACAACTCAGCATATCCCTGCATCTATTTACCACCATTCAACTGTACCTTACAAACTACTCTTCGGTTATACAACTCAGCATATCCCTGCATCTATTTACCACCATTCAACTGTACCTTACAAACTACTCTTCGGTTATACAACTCAGCATATCCCTGCATCTATTTACCACCATTCAACTGTACCTTACAAACTACTCTTCGGTTATACAAGTCAGCATATCCCTGCATCTATTTACCACCATTCAACTGTACCTTACAAACTACTCTTCGGTTATACAAGTCAGCATATCCCTGCATCTATTTACCACCATTCAACTGTACCTTACAAACTACTCTTCGGTTATACAACTCAGCATATCCCTGCATCTATTTACCACCATTCAACTGTACCTTACAAACTACTCTTCGGTTATACAACTCAACATATCCCTGCATCTATTTACCACCATTCAACTGTACCTTACAAACTACTCTTCTGTTATACAAGTCAGCATATCCCTGCATCTATTTACCACCATTCAACTGTACCTTACAAACTACTGCTAGCTTCTTTTTCTACTTCACCTATACCAAACAAGTTAGTCATCTATGAACACTGTAAATAAGTCCACACCTTGAAGCCAATGCAAACAATGTGCCCTGTAGTGTAGTAGCTCTACTTATCTGTTATTGATTCATCTTGCATATCTTACACTCTTCTCTCATGTTGTTGAATATGTAAGGCCTTTAGCCATGTCTGTAAGTTGTACAATGCAAATAAGGTACTTATGTACTGGAACAGCTGTACTTAGTTTCTGTTAATGCCAAGATATCTTATTTGTTTCCTCTTTCAGTTTAATAGTTAAGATTATCTAATCAGCTCTTTATCATGTACTTTTTGTCCTCCAGCCGTTAACTGATTATTGCTAGTAATGTTTTATAATCTTCTGTAAGCTTAATACTCATATATTATGGGGTCTATATTAAAACACTGAATATTTAACAGTTCGAATTACTAAAGGTCGACCTTTAGTGGTCGAACTGTTAAAACATCGAATGTCCAGAAAAAAAAAAAAAAAAACTAAACGGTGTAGGCAGGGAGGCAAGGCCCCCTGCACCCCCCGCTACTTAAATATACCAACTCCAAGACCGCACTACATTGAAGTAAATGGAAATCTCCCCTTAGGGAGATTTCCATGTACCCCGCGCTACTTAAATATACCAATTCCAAGACCGCACTACATTGAACTAAATGGAAATCTCCCCTTAAGAAGATTTCCGTTTACTTGTTCAATGTTCTGCAGTTTCTCTAGTCTCGTGTCGACAATGTCTGATTAGACATTGTCGGCTTTCAAGAATGTAATATAGACCCATATTATGTGGACTTCTTCTCCCCTTCTGACAGACAGCCCAGTCAGATTGTCCCTATAAATAAATAAATGCTAACAAATGACAGACCGATAAATAGATAAATGAATAAAAATAAATAAATGTTACTGTTATACAGCATGTATATTCTCTACCACAGCTAAGAACAAGAAAGGAAAGACCCCCCCCCCCCCACCCCCAGAAATAATAAGACTGTGATACACTTTATTTTGGATACAGATTCTTTGGGCATATAATCATAGACAATCCTGCACAGTTTATATTCTCACAAGAATCACTTTCTGACCAGGAAGTGACCACAGTTCGTAGTCTCATTTATAGGACACAGATTCTTTTAAATGATGGCCTAAAGTAGAGACTGAATAGTTTTTGCCCATTCAGTTAGCATGCTGTTGTAAGGTTGAGAGTTATGCAAACAGTTTTCAGAATTTAATTTATTCATGGAAATGTTGGTGTGTGCCAGACTGCAGTCCCTCTGTCCCATTTTAGAGGATATAGGACTATTTCTTCATTTCACACAAGTCTGTTATTTGTGTTTTGTTGTTTCACATTTTCAACAAATCTGCATTTAAGTATTTGTTTTCAGCATAGTATTTTGACAATTATGATACTCTATGACTTGGTCAAGATATAACACGTTTCCTTTCTTATCAGATATTTTCCTCTGCACATCTTCACCTCAAGTAGGTCTCTACATTGCTCAGTGGTCTGAGGTTATCAAATGTTAGCATAAGTGGTCTACATTAGCTTATTACAGTCTCTTTTGTTTTTCTCCCAACAGTACTTGATTCCTCCATCTGGTACTTCCTGTGTATAGGTCATTACAGTCTTGTGCAGCAGTGCATCTTCTTCATCTCTCACATGCTCCAATTTTATTTAGGCCTTCCCTATTAAATAGTTCCGATGGGACTGAGGCTTGCACTATTTAAGTATTTCTTTTACAAACCTTCCTGTGTTTTCTTTACTCTTTATTTATGTTTATCATTGCCTCTATGGCTACCTGGGAACCTTCAGGAAATGGAATATTTGTATTTTGCTGTAGTTGTTTCACTACCTATCCCACAGTGAAAGTTGATGAGAGTTCAAAAACAGGCCTGATCTAACAGCATCATATTTAGCTTTTCTAGCAACATCCCTTTTAGTACGATTCATTTTGTATTATATTTTAATTTTTGTTGCCTGTATGTGTTGAGTATTTTTGTATTTGTGCACTGGTTACTATGCAGCCTTGCACACACACACACACACACACACACACACACACACACACACACACACACACACACACACACACACACACACACACACGCACACACACACTCCAGGTAGCAGCTTCAGAATCTGGCAATATGCATTTAAGGCTATATGTTAATATTTCCTCTATATTTTCCATGCCTTTCCACCTCAATATTTGTCTCCTTTCCACACCTTTAGCTCCGATTTCCTGTTGTTTTTTAATAGTTATATCTAAGAACAGTCATCCTTTGAGTGGTTTTTAATGCAAAGCTGACCCTTTGTAATGTGACAAAGGCATACTATGCAGTCATACTAACTGACACATACAGAAAGTTATCTGAATGAATGTTTCATGCAGGCTTGACTTGGGCTATACATGCTGTATCTTAAGGGAGAATGACTTATGGCTTGTGACAGGCTGAATGCAACTTTATGACATTTAAAACATTGCCAGCAGGACACCGTACTTGTGGGGACAGCAGCAGTTCTTTCAAGTTGCGTCCTTCCTATGTACTCTCATAACATCCCTTACTTCTAATAATGATTGTCCTTTGTGTTCATCTGAAGTAATGCCATGCTTCAATAGTTATGACACTCATGAACACTTGGCACTTGATCCACTTTTCCAAGCTCCAAGAGATTTATAAATTTCTATTAAAGCAGATGCTACTCCTGTTTTCTTGTTAAGATGATAGCATGGTTCTGACCAAGGTTCTTCTCATTCACAAGGGCTACAAAGACTGCTTTTACTCCTCCTGATCCAGGGCACCATGGTACAGTCATTTAGCAGGTACAATACAAAGCTCATTATTACACAAGTGTTCACACATAGCTATATCTCTAGAGCCTAAACATCCATGGGCTCCTTTGGCTAACCAACAGGTCCAGTCTAGCTCCTTTCTGAGTCTCTCTCCTCTCTCAAGATTCATAGAATATTAACTTACTTTAGAAACTAATGTTTATATTGTACATTACACTCTGCTTGATTGTACAATGCATTGTGCTTGTTCACTAGAATAAACATTCTAGTGAACAAGCACAGTGCAATGTACAATCAAGCAGTTTTTTTCTGTTTAATTAGTATGAACTACACTTATTGTTTATATTTCTGTATGTTTGTTTGTGAAATGTTTTGTATTTCACACAGGGTGAGACTGAAATTGGTCAGTATCAATCAATGCCCTATCCAGGTAAATGAATACTTGTATCTAAATAAATAAAATCAGCATTTAAAGGACAACTACATACAAACAATCTTAATCCAAGTGTATTTGCTTTCTACAGAATAAACTCAGCAATGTCACTTTTAAATAATGACCAACTTAGTTAGATTTTGATACCCAGGTTATTTGACACTTTATTATAAATCTGCATGAAGTCTCATACAATGTTTTTTTAGTCTTACTTGTCTTGCCACACATTACATTTCTGCCTTCTAGCTAAAGGGAAAATGCAAAGTGTTTTCAGTCCTGCCTCTCCAACCAGTACACACACAAAAAGCAAAAAAAAAAAAACTTTGCTTGATGAAACAGCACACCAGCTGCTGAGCCAGTGAGCACTCAGTCACAGTTTTGTGAGCTGCTCAGAGATGCAGTAAGCAAAAAAAAGGAAGTTATGCATTACCATAATGTTCCATCTATGTTGTTGATCTTCTTTCATTCATCACTGATGGGTTTGGTTCCAAGCCCTCAGAACCGAGTCGGCCTATTACCAAGCTAGCGCCAGCCAAAAATGCTCGAGTTAAGCTTCTATCCACAATGCCCTTCTCCCTATTACCTCAGATCGAGTTTGCCCATGATAAACCAGAAAAGCAGAGGCCCATTCTGTGCAAATGCCCAAAGACACCACTTAGACCCAAAGTATCCCCCAGGAGCCTTTGAAGGGGGAAGGAAGGTGGGAAGTGATGAATGAAAGAAGATGAACAACACAGATAGAACATTATGGTAAAACATAATTTCGTTATCTGATGTTGTTAATCTTCTTTCCATTCATCACTGATGGGACAGAATCCTAAGCTACCTTGAGACCTACAGGTGGCCCTTAAGGAAGAATGTTCCTGAGTACCATTGAGCCGAGGCAGCTCTCCCTCTGGAGACCACATCCAATTTGTAATGATTGATGAAAGTGTGGGGTTTAGCCCAAGTGGCTGCTGAGCAAATGCCGTCCACAGAAGCCCTGGAATGGAAAGCTACAGATGTCGCAATTGATTTAGTGGAATGGGCTTTTACCTGTGGCATAGGTTCTTTTGAGGATGAGTAAGAGAAGCGTATGCAGTCCCTTAGCCATTTCGATAAAGTAACCTTAGATACAGACTTTCCCATTCTAGTTCCAGAAAAGGAAATGAAAAGTTGGTCAGCATTACGCATAATTTTAGTTCTGTCTAAATAGAATCTCACTTGTCTGTGTACATCCAAGGAATATAAGCAGTACTTTCCATTATTAGAAAAATTCGGGAAGAACACTGATAGGTCAATGGACTGTTTGATGGAGAAGTCAGAAACAACTTTGGGGAGGAAGAATGGGTTCATCCAGAATGATTCTCTTTCCTTGTGGAAGACCAAATATGGGCTTCTGATGCACAATGCCTGCAGCTCTGAAACCCGTCTGGCTGACGTAATGACTACCAAGAACAAGGACGTCCAAGACAAGAATTTCAGGTCACACTTCACAGCGGGCTCAAAGGGGGGGGCTGAGTCAAAGACTGCAGAACTAATGTGAGGTTCCATGGCTCTATAGGCTATCTGACTGTGGGCCTGATGTGGGAAACTCCTTTGAGAAAGATTGTACATAAACGTAGTGAAATGAAAGGTGTACCATCCAGCCCATTATGGTAATTCGAAATTGCTGCCAGATGTACTCGTATGGTAGAGGCTGTGGTTCCATCTTCAAAAAACTTAGACTAGTATTGTAAATCCGCTGTGACCGGAACCAAATAGGGATCTAACTTCATATCCTTTGACCAGAGAGAGAAACTTTTCCATTTGTCCTGATACAGTCTTCTGGTGGATGGTTTATGAGAGAACAGGATAATGTCCTGAAGAGGTGAGGTGAGATTAGCCTTCCTGGCAACTAATGGAAGTGGAGAATCGAAGCTGTCAGCTTGAGACTGGACAGATTTGGGTGGCTCAACCCTTGGGGGTGAGCAATCAGGTCTGGAAGAGTGTCCAGAATCCACGACAGGTATACCAGATGAGGCTGAAGGAAGGGGAACCTAACCTGTCAAGGCGAGAAGGGGGCTATGAGGATCACTCTGCATTTCAACTGATGAGCTTTATTTAAGAACTGTGGAATCAGAGGAATGGAGGTATAAGCATAAAGAAGTCCTGTGGACCAATTGTGAATCAGAGCATCCCTTGTGGACTCCGCCTCTGGAGGGAATAGGGCAAAATAGCTGCTGCACTTGTTGTTCGATGGAGAGGTGAAAAGGTCACAGCAAGGCTGGCCCTAGCGGCTGAAAATTTCTGCTGCCACATCAGAATTGAGGGACCACTCGTGGGGCAGGAGAATACATCTGCTCAACTTGTCCACAATCACATTGGAGCTCCCAGGAATATGCATTGCTATCAGAAAGCAGTTAGAAGCTATCGCCCACTGCCAAATCCTCATGGACTCTTTACACAAGGGGTAGGACTTGGTTTCTCCTTGTTTGTTGATATAGAAGACTACTGACATATTGTCTGACTGAATTGCTAACAGCACCGCTCTCAGTTCTAGAACGTTGATATGAAGGTTGGCCTCCAATGTGGACCATGTGTCTTGGACTGTCTTTCCCTGGAAATGCCCCCCCACCCCACCCAATCAGGGAAGCATCTATGGTCACAATGGCCTTGGGCTGAGGGGACTGGAAAGGGAGGCTCCAAAGTTCTGTGTCTGGCCTCATCCATCAAAGAAGGTCCTGCTTGCAGGAGTTGGTTATCTGTCTCTGGAAATATAGAGGATGAAGATTCAGGAACCACTGAGAAAGAAGAAGCCATTGGAGAATTTGCATGTGCAACTTGGCAAGAGGCACTATTGGGATTGAAGCTGCCATGGATCCTAGGACCTAAAGAACATCTCTCTTTCAGACTTTGTTTTGACAGAGTATCACCCGGATCTGAAGCCTGAATCTCTGGAATCTGTGAGCTGGCAGCGACACCAGACAGGATCAGGTGTTGAAGACCGCTCCGATGAATTCTATCTGCTGGGAAGGAGCAAGATTTGACTTCTCCCATTGCACAGTTATCCCCAAAATTTCTGCCAGAGAAAGTGAGTATTGTAGGGCTGTTACCAGAAGATGCTTGGTGGGGGCGGTAAGGAGCCAATCGTCCAAATATAGAAACACCTGGAATCCTTGCAGTCACAAGTGAGCTGTAACCACTGCCATGCACATTGTGAACACTCTGGGGGGCTGTAGAGAGACTGAACGGCAGGGCACAAAGCTGGTAATGATTGGCTTCTAGCTGGAAGTGAAGCAGACACCTGGAATGCTTGTCCATTCTGATGTGGTAATACGCATCCTGGAGATCTATCGAGCACATCCAATCCCCCTCCATCAAAAAAGGGAGAATGGACTGAACCGTGACCATCCAGAATTTGGTTTGGGTGACAGACTTGTTCAAGCTGCTGAGATCCAGAATGGGTTTCCAGTCCCCTGTCTTTTTTTTTTGGCACTAAAAAGAATCTTGAGTAAAATCCGGATCCACATTGGTCTTGGACTGGTGGGACTGGTTGGATGACTCTTTTTTGGCACAGCTTTTGTGTTTCTGAAGCTGCCTCTTCCCTTTGACTGAGTGAAATGTTGGGAAGTTTTGTTGGAAGTTTCGAATAAGAAGTAAGGGGAATGGTGTAACCTCTGGTAATTATAATCTGCACCCAATGATCGGAGGTAATAGAGTGCCAGGCAGCTTGGTGCAGAGAGAAACGACCCCGGACTGCTTCCAGAGGCAAGCAGTCAGGCAGCTCTGACTGAAAGAGTCTCTGGAGCCTTGGTTACATGGACCCCCTCTGCCTCTATAGGGGTGTCTTCTGGAATTGTTACCACCTCTGTCTCTATGGGTATCATCACCACGTGCGGCACAGAAAGGACCCTGAGATTTTTTGTGCCACATCTTACCTCTCTTCTGGTTCCTGGAAAAGGAACATTGAGGTTTTTCGAAATGTAGGCCTATGCCAGACAGGGTCTTACCATCCTGTTCACACCTGGCTAGCATGTTCTTCACTTTGGAACCAAAAAGGGAGGATGCTTCAATGGGACCGTTCAAAATGGAAGACTTGAAGGGATCTGTGAGGTCACAAATGCGCATCCAGACATGATACCTCATAAATATGCTTGAACCCGCAGCTCTAGCTGTCCCTTCGATTACATGTGAAAGCAACATCATGGTTGAGTTGGAGCTCGATTCCAGGGTAGCAAGCTGCGAGCCAACTTTGCCCCATACCTCGTCAGACACCTGCCCTGTGAGTGTTCCAGAGAGTTCGGAGATCAAGTCTCTTTGGAGCCTCGTAAAATGTGCCAAATAGTTCAGGGACCATATGGCAAAGGTCACTGATGCAGGGACTCACTTCCCTAATCTGTCTACAGCCCAGGACTCCCTGTTGGATGGGTGGACAGCAGGACTCTCTTCAGCCAGATATGGTCACCGCCACCACCATAGCGTCAACTGGTAAACCTCTGGACCAATGTGGGTTCTCCTCAGGTGGGGAAAGAATTTTGCCAGGTGTCTGAGGGATCACCTCAATAGAGTCAGGGTTCTTCCATGCGCATTGCACGAAGAGCTGGACTAGCTCAATGGCAGGCGGGGGTCACCCAAGAGGTAGATAGATGGGCATGTAAAGCCTGCAGGAACACGGACTCCTCCGAGGAAGGGATGGAGGGCTTCCAGTCGCCCCTCTGCTTTAACATTTCAAAGATAGCTAGGAAGGAGACATCATCAGGGGGTGACCATGGGGACCCTTCACCATCATCCTAATCCATGTCTTCAGTAAGAGACTCCTCAGGTGAGTCAACATGCTTTCTCTTGCACAATCTCTTCAGTGGGGACTCCTCAGTGGGGGCTTCTGAGGAGGACTCAGAAGAGGGGTTTCCTGCGGCTTCCCTGCCTGGTGTCCCAGGGAGGTGGCCCATGGCAGCTGCAGCTCAGGGGGAGAAAACTGGGGTTCTGATGTCGATGGAATGCTTCAAGAAGTGAGTACCCTCTATATCACATGGAAAACAGGCCCACCCAAAAAGGGATGGGAGCCCAGAACAGAGAAGGAAAACCTCGGAACCAGGGTCACACCCTGCTCCGTCGAACCCACTCCTGAGGATGGAGCCTCCAGCCGTATCAGTGCAGACGAGACTACCAGCACCGAGGATGAAACCAAAAGATCACAAGATTGAGGAAGGACCAGTTCAGTAGGAACCAAGGACCAAAGGGACAGACCCGGAGCCTCAGTGAGGTCCACTACAGGCGCTGAGATGTGGGGGTTCCGAGAAGGATGTCGGAGCAGAAGGCTTCGGAGCTGGGATGGCTGAAGGAGAACAGGATGGAATCCGTGGAGAAGTCAACCCAAGTCCTGCCAGAGGATGGATCTTGGAAGGCGTGAGTATCCCCCTGGCTGTCAACAACTGATCCACAAGATGCACCACATCAAGTTCTGAAAGGCTCCTGGTGGATCTAGTGGATACTCCAGATGGGGAGTTAGGTCGATCTAAGAATGGGGTATACATTTGACCTAGGAATGGGTCTATGGATGGAGAGAATCGGGTCCATGGTGTGTGATCTGCCTGCACTTGTGTCTCAAGTTTAGAGACTGGAAGTAGAGGGGTCAAATCCAATCTTGTAGTCAGTGCCAAAGGGGCACTCGGAGCTGAAACGGGAGGTTCAATCATCACTGCAGAGATAGGCACTGAAGGCGTACACTGTGCCAAAATGGCCACAGGTGCCGAAGCCGTAGCAGGTGAGGTGAGGTCTACAGTTGGTGCCGGAGGAGTATCGGAGCCGGCATTGAAGCTGGCACCGATATAGCAACAGTCGAACTACTCGGAGCAGATGAGGATGGTGCCGACAAGGCAGATTTATGCTCTGAGGATAACTTTTGAATTTTAGGTTTCACAGACTTACCCTGGTCACGTAAGGGTGAAAAGGAACTGAATGAGGCCTTTTCTTCTCTTTCGTAGGAGGGGTTGAGACCTCCATCGCAAAAAAGGCCTCTGAAATGGGAGATTTAAGCAGTCCTTTCAGAATTAGTTTATTCTTGCGCTCGTTCAGAGTGCGTTGGCTGAAACTTTGGCAAATCCCACAGGGAGGCTGCACAGAAAGATGGGGCACCCCCAAGCAATAAACACAATCATTATGAGAGTCACTATTAGGTAGTTTACCATTACACGAGGTACAGTGCTTGAAACCCGATGTACCCTTCTTATCCGACATCTTGAAAAAATAAACACAACAATTCAGAACTTCAGAGAAATGCAAACTCTATTTTCCTAAGTCAGAAAAGGGACTAAGTACAGGCAGTATATATCAACAAACCCAATACCAAACACATCAACTAGACTAAAGAGAAAGGGAGGAAGGAATACCAGAGATGGTATTCAAGGAATACCACAAGGGTAAAAAGAAAAAGCCTTACCAGCAATGGAACTTAAAAAAGGTTACTGATGGGTAGAGATAGAGAGAAAGTATCTAGGACTACTGTAATTTGCCAGGAAAAGGACTATAACTCACAGATATTAAGAAACAAACACGTTTTTCCTACAGAATATTAAAAAATTTCCACTTAGCTGAGAGCTTGGCTGAAATGCGGCTTTACGGCTATGCGGCAAATGAGATCTGAGGTAACAGGGAGAAGGGCATTGTGGGTGGAAGCTTAGCTCAAGAGATTTTGGCTGGTGTGGGCTTGGTAATAGGCTGACTCGGTTCTGAGGGCTCGGAACCGAATCCATCAGTGATGAATGGAAAGAAGACTAACAACTTCAGATCTTAATATCTCTGATACCGGGATGTGTATGGGGATTTTTTGCAGGCAAAGAAGTTATTATGTATTACAAAACAGTTAATTTTGCTACTGTCTGTAAAACAAACCAAAAGGGCCTACAAAGGTCTGGTTATACAATAATAAAAACACATGCCATGTGAGCTATTGAAAAAGTGTATAGACTTTAGCAATTCCTAAAGCAGAAGTTCAGTGTGTTCCTAAGAGATTGAGCAGAACTGTTTGAAGGGGGAGTAAAATGTCAAAAATATCACATTTGAGGGACAAAGCTAGAGAGAAGCCTTAGCTGAAGAACACAATCATGTCAATCTAGTAACCCCACCCCCCCCATCAGGCCATATCATGTAATTCTGGGCTACAGCAAGTTTTAACATAATAATAACCACTTAGATTTATGCATGGGCATTAGCACTGCAAGGAAAGTCATGACAAATTAAGAACATGCTTTTGTTTTAGTTTCTGACCATAGCGGTCCTCTAAAATGAACATAAAATATACATATATTTCTTACATGTTTGGAGTTTCATATAACGGGTCTATGTTAAATGTTCGAACATCCAAAATGTCGAACATTACATGGTCGAGACCAAATGTTCGACATTTGTATGTTCGAACATAAACAAAAAAAAAAAAACACAGAAAAAAAACACTTTAACAGTGTAGGCAGGGGGGGCAAGCCCCCCATGCACCCCCCCCACAACAACCCTAATTAAATATACCAACTCTGAGACCGCACTTCAGTGCAGAAAAGGGAAATTCTCCCTATCTGCACCATACGGTGCCATTGAAAGTCTATCTTCGAGCACTCAAAGTTTCGAACGTTTGGTCTCGACCATGTAACAATCGAAATTTTGAGCGTTCGAAGATTTGACAGGTACCCCATATAACTGCACTGGTCATTTTCATCACACACAATCACCATTCTCATGTAATTTTCCCACGACACCTATGGTTGTTCACTGCACTCTTTAGTCCTGGGTTTTGCAGCATACAGCAGGTGAATCATTTAAACTGACATGTTGTTTACGTTATCTTAGATTTGTAAAGCAGCTGTCAGAAATTGTGTGGTTTTCACTCTTACACTGGGGAATGCCCAGTTGTGACGGATCAAGTTTACTCAAGAACAACAGATGGATGCTGATAATTTGATGGAAAAAAGAGACCAAAAGAACCTAGAAAAAATGTATTACTTTGAGAAAATAAGGGACATATCTACAGATCCAAAATCAAAATCCATTTAACAGCATCTAATCCGAGTTCTGTTTTTGGAATGCCATATGTGGTATGACTAAATGTTGACTCTGGTTGCTAGAAGATGTTCATTAATAACAAGGGATAAACAATATCCCTAAATGTGGACAACTACTTATTCATACCTTACATCTCCTTATTCTCCCATCTTCACTCACTTCCTTACTTCTGACAATTTCTCTCCCCTGGCTTTCTCTCTAAGTATACCACAAGCCAGCATTTCTCTCACTTTGCATTGCAGTTCCTGTTTGTATTATACTAAGTTACCTTTAATTTCTCTATAAACTGTCTAAAATTTCTCTACTATTAAATCATGGTCATATAACATCTATCCACTCTTACCAATGTTTTCAGCTTATGTCTAATTTGGTATAATTATTTAAACTGAATTTGTGTTTTGTATTATTTTTAAAGACTGTAAAATTATTATTCTTAAAATGCTGTGTGATACTATGGAGTTTTTCTCCCTGGGCCTCCCCAAACAATGGGCTCCTACCCAGTCGCACTTTCCCATATTGCAGGTACCTTACTCATACAGTTTTGATATTTTAAATCTATACTAACTGTGCAAATATTTGTGCCTCTATGTCTAGCATGTACTTACTGGAGCCAATGTAGTACGGAAAATAAAAAAATACAAAATGCATTTCAACAAGGCTAATTTTGGAAATACAGTAATGGCTACCAAATGGCATTACTGAAGTTTCTTGTTGTTCTATCATACAAAGCTGCTGAAATAGCAGAAGGTTATTGCTTCTGAAAACAAAATGTATTTCAACAAGAGTAATCTGGGAAACATGTAAATGTACTTTTCCTTGATGACTAATGGAATCACAACAATTGTTTCTCACTGAGAAAATAAATGAGTCACCTTTTTGAGATGAAAGATAATCAGTTTCCCAAACTAGAACTGACTCAACTGTGAATACAGTTGACCAGAGTGTACAAAAAGAGATGGATTCTTTGCCAGAAAATAGTCTTTCATTCTGAAATTAGTGCCAAGAGGTTCAGCAGGAAGAACATTCACTTCTGATGTGATTATGATCATTACACTGTCAGTTTTATCTGCACACCAGGTACTTGGATTCATGCTTCAGTACTGGCATCATAACACAACAGGGTCCTCAGAATAATGTAAAAGATCCCATAATTATATCTTTCAACTGTCCAGATTTTCACAGAATGTCATCATTTTGCCTCATATTTTGGTCTGTTCCTCATAAAATTTAATTCTTCTGGCAAATCAGTGAGGATTGAAGTCATTAAATAATGATATACATTTGGGTTTCAGACTTCATGTCCTTGACAAAATGTATAGTAATGCAATTTTTTATCCACTATGAAACTTTCTAAGAGCAAAACTTAAGCACAAAATCTGTTCCTGATTTTAGGCCCTTGTGCACCCATTACTTTTGGCTTTGTCCAATTTTATTTCTGCTTAGAAGTTGAGAGGTATGCCCATGGTACTTAATGAAGAGGATATGAGAATTGCCCTGGTTTCCTGGCCAAATTTTGCTGTCTAAATGCCAACAACATCATGGTGACTCAATGGTAAGATCTCTGCCTCTGTAAAACAACTCTGTTGTAAGGTTGCTGCTTATAAATTCAGGTTTTATCATCTCTAGGTATGTTTTACAGCCTTAGGATCTGGGGTTCATCCTTAGCCTGTGGTCACTGTCTGTGTGTAGTTTGCATATCCTCATGTCTGTGTGGATTTCCTCCAAGTACTTCAGTTTCCTCCTAACTTCCCATAATGCACTGGTTCACTGGCTACATTAAACTGTCCATACTATACATACTGCATCTTTTTCCCTTGCCCTTGTGGCCCAGGTTGTTGATTAAAGGGTCTAAAAATGAGAGCTCACAAAAGAAATAATTAAAATAAATTAAAGCTTTCCAAGGTCTTCACCCTGGAAATGGGTATGGTCCAGCTGGAATAACACAGTCAGCAAAAGTATTTATTTTATTTATTTACGTTGCCTTGGTTTACCAGGAAAGTCCAACTGGGTTTAGCTGAACCCCTTGTCAGTAGAGGCCTGGGGAGAAAAGCTCCTCATATTTTTTTACAAAAATTATCAAAATTACACAAAAAGTGACAGTATACAGATAGTATTCAGATATTTGCAGAGTACATAATACTTTAAACAGTGTGCACAAATTCGCAGAAAACACGAATATTTAATCTGTGCCTATATATTTACAGCTATATCACAATATATCCAGCAACATATATCTTTATTTACAATGCAACCTTACGAGTAAGTTAGTTGTAACATAGATTCTTTTCAATTTTGTTGTGTAGCAGGGAAAGAGCACCTCACTGGCCCTCTTCAAGAGAAGTCTTGATGAGCAGATGGGAAATAGAAAATTCACCCTAGGGATTACTCCAGTGGCTTTACTCGACATAGGCACTGGGAACTAAGGTTGGGTGGCACGATGCCAGGGTAATCCTATGGGCTAGGCTTGTAAAGGCCCCAGGGACATTAGCCTAGGACACACCTATGAGCCTATGAAAAACAGCATACAGAGTATACACCATTCATTTTGTAAAGGAAAGAGATGAGAGTCTTCTTACAGGCAAAATTTACTAAATTCTAAAAATCCTTCCAGGCACCATCACTAGTAAACCTACCTTCTACATAATAGTCAGCAAAAATAAATCTACCCAATACCTCAAACACTACCTCTTCAAACAACACACTCTGTGTGGGGACATCTGACCTAACCCAGGGCCCCCAACTACAGCTTCCCCAGCTAAAAGCCTAAACACTAAAAATATTCTACTAGCAACCCTAAACACACACAGTATCTGTAACAAAACCGCATAATTTTATGCATGGTTAAGCTAATACTCCCCAGGTATCCCAGTAATCACCGAAACTTGACTAAAACCAATCCATGATACTGAAATAACACTTCCAGGCTATAATATACTCAGAAAAGACAGAGCCAAAAGAAAAGGTGGTGGGGTAGTCTTAATCTATCCCAACTCCATCAGAATCTCACTTTCCCTAAATAAGTACCAACTTTTAACAATGCTGAAATTCTAATCGGAACCCAACAAATTAACAAGACACAACAACTATGCATTGTTGGTCTATATATACCCCCTGGGCAAAACAACCAAACTATGGAAAATATTCTTTCTTGGATATCTGAAAACATCAGTAATGAGACTATAATTATGGGAGATATCAACATTAACTGGCAGGATCTGATGGTTGACTCCCCTATTAATAGCATGAACCTCTATGGTTATACCCAGCTTGTTACCAGTGCCACCCATATGCATAACAGCAATACCCTAAGTGCAACTCTTGACTGGATACTTGTTTCTAATCCAGACAAATAATATACCCCCACACTCTACCCAATACTCTTAGTGACCACCTACTCATATTCATATATAGAACCACACCACAAACTACAAGAACCCACACATACAAAACTACCAGAAATATTAGAAACTTTGACCAGCAAAAGTTTAACAAAATCCTAAAACACACTAACTGGAACTACTTAAAACACAACCAACAATATATTTCTAAACACCCTCGACAGCCTAGCTCCCCCCCCCTCTGAACCAAAAGAATAAAAACTACCCATGCTCCTTGGCTAACAAAAATACCAAACAACTTCTACAAGACAGAGATAAAGCATGGAATGGATGACACAAAAACAAATCTGATGCCAACTTAATCAAATATAAACAGCTATGAAATAAAGCAAAAAAATCTAGTGAACTTAGATAAAAAACACACTTTTCCAATCAATTGGAAAACCACAAAAACAACCCAAAACTATTTTGGAAACACATCTCAAACCTGTTGACCCCAGGCTCTAAACAAACTGCATCACCGTACCCTGACAAACCACTCTCAGAGATAGCAAACCTGTTTAACTCACACTTTATAAACAGCATCAACAAACTGTTAACAAATCCCACTTCCGCAACTACCTCAAGCCCCATCTCTGATCCCCCTCTACAATTATCTCAAGACTCATGTACAAACAGAAAAAAAAAACTTTACATTCCCAGCAAACCAGTTGGGGTTTCTATCCCCTTTTCTCTTAAACCTGTCCCTACCTCTCTCATTCAAAAACTACTTCAAAAACTAAAACCATACTACCTCTCCTCTGACAACCTCATCTCTGAATACTTAAAACTTGCTGCAGAAGCCATAGCATATCCTGTCAGCATCCTTATAAATTGGTCTATAGCAGAGCCCATTGTCCCCAACCTCTGGAAAAAGTCTCTCATCACCAAGGGGGCAATTCCATTGAACTCTCCAGTTATCGAACAATCTCCATCCTCTCTCCTCTTTAAAAAAAAAAAAAAAAACTGGAAAAAATGCATCCATAAGCAACTGTTGTACCACCTCATCCAAAACAAACTAATTACCCCTACTCAACATGGTTTTCACCCATCACACAGCACCACCACTGCCCTAATCTCCTTCATAGACACTGTGTCCAAATCCATTGACTCTGGTAATATCACTTCTGTCTTACTACTAGACTCTATCAAAGGCATTTAACACAGTGTCCCACAACAAACTTCTTCATCAGCTATCCATTATAGGCTGTACACCACCATCCCACCAATGGTTTGCAAGATCCCTATCCAACTGCCAACACTGTGTCAAAAGGCAAAATAAATGATCCCAATATCAAACCAACATAACTGGGTTACCACAACAGTCCATACTTGGACCCTTACTCATCAGTGTTTTCTCCAACAGCCTTCATATCTGAACACGCCTTAGCTCCGTTATCCAAAATGCAGATGACACTTCCATAATTTCCTCCTCCAATAACGTACAACAACTCCAGCAACTCACCCAAGCCACCTTCCCCTCAGTAGAGACATGGCTGAGTGAAGCCCAGCTACTTTTAAATCCTAAAAAAACAAAACTCCTGCTTTTCTCGACAAAACCAGTCTCATCTGACTTTAAAATACTTTCACAGGATAACACAGAAATTAAAATGGTTCCCACAGCTAGGCCTCTAGATGTAACCATAGATAACAAACTAACTTTCGAACACCACATCTGCAATAGCATTAACAAAACACACATCAAACTAGGAACACTCTACATACAAAATAACTTACTTGGATAGCTCCACCAGACAAACCCTCGCCAACACATATTTGCTTCCCTCACTCTTATATACAGCCCCCTTATACATCAATTTACAATATTCTCTTAAAAACAAACGCCAATCCTGGTACCATAAAACTGGCAAATTTGCCACAGGTTACCTCTACTGTTCCCACCACTGCCTAACTCTAAAAGAACTAAATTGTCTCGAACTTACACAACACCTAAGCCTAGTACAGCTATCTTCTACACATAAAATGATATATACACCTGATAGCTGCCTAGCCACAAAATCTGTCCTAAAACCCTACATACCTACAAGAACCCCCCACTCTGAAAACAAATAACTCCTAACAGTCTACAGTCCAAACAAAAGAGCTGGACAGTGCCTATATTCGCATGCCACCGCCAAGCTCTAGAATTCTCTGCAAACAGACATTACTACCACTGACAGCTTTAACAACTTCAAACACACCCTAAAACAGCATTTTCAACATCTTCAGACCTGCCCCTGCTCTTTCCCTAACAGGTGAACTCCATTCACTCTCTAGGGGCTTTCCTTTCTATCCCTAAAACAGGAATTTCATCTACTAACCACGAGCATATTGGACTAACAGACGTTCCATATTTCTACACCCTTAACTTTCCCATCCTTCTAAGCATCTACTTGCATCTAACATTGTGATTCTCATTAGGTTATAGGATATTATAATTTATTATATGCTAGATTAAAATTTGATAATATTGTTTCATGTTCTAAGGAACTGAATATATATACATTTTTACTTCATTTATTTCTGTTTTCAAATTGCTATTCCTCATTGTATTAATCTTTAGTAAGCTTAATTGATAAATGTTTTTATTGGTTAATTGAACTAGATTGCTTGATGAATGATTTGGTAGCATATAAAAGCTACTCATTGTAATGAAGTTGTATAAACCTGAGGAAGCATGCCTTGGATGCATGTGAAAGCGCTTGTTATATAAATAAATCAACTTTATTTTTTACATCGTGGTGGTTTCCATCTAGCTGTTTCTTTATATTCAGATTCTCATTCTTTATCTTACTCCTACCTGATGGATATAAAAAAAAAAAAGTTTGCAATCTACCACTTCACTTTAATTTAGTACGTTTTACTGTTTTACCTACCTCTTTGTACTTATTTTGTATTTATTATTGCATCTACCTCTCCGTACTTATTTAGTATTCAGTTATTATTAACGTGCGCTTTAATACTTGTTTTTTATCTTGTTCATGTAAATTGTCTTAATATTCATGTATTATTTGGGGCTTTTCTCCACGGACTGCCACTGAAAATGGGTTCCTGACCCAGTCAGACTTTCCTGGTAAACAAATGTTAAATAAATACATTTTGGTGATTTGTATTTAAAGCCCCGGTCTTTAGAGAACGACAGTGAACAAGATAAGAGGTGTTATGGTTTTGTTTGATGTGTCCAAGAGAGATTCAGTGAAAAAGAGAGAAAGAATAGAGAATACAGGAAATGAAATAGGTAGCAGTGGAAGGTACAGAGTGCCTTGTTGTTGATCTTGACAAGTATATTAGTGAGATCAGTGTCTTTCAAAGTAACGATAGCATCAGCCAACCGAGAAGTTAGGCTAAAAAAACTTCTCTGAAGCCAACTACAGCCTCTTACGAGAAGGCATTAATACCTTCAAAGCTCCTGTCCCCACTAACGGCAAGGCACCTATACTGGGATAAGCACCAATGCATTGTACAAAAATCTATATAATTATATTGACTCAGCCATTCCTGACAGGACCAAAGCAAAATCCTCAAGAAAAAGCAAGCCTGTCTGGTGGTCATCCACATAGCCGGCTTTAGGCATAGGCCAACTAGGCGGCCACCTAGGGCGCCGCTCTAACAGGGGCGCTTTTCCAATATTTATTTGCTGTAAGAAGACCAAGATGGGGCACCAAGTGGTGTGGTTCGGGGTGCTGTGTAACCTTTTGCCTAGGGCACCAGTTGACTTAAGGCCGCTCCTGGTCATCTGGCATAAACAGGTTATATAATACGAGGAAGAAACTGCAGTCTAAGAGCAAAAAAGAATGATCTCAGAATTGGAAGCACAGCCTTCTCAGCTTGAACAAGCAAATAAGACATCTTGTAAAGTTCTCTAAAGCTAACTACGAATCTAAATTGGCATTCCTTGTTATGGATAACCATAAGGCATTATTTAGCTACATCCGAAACCATAAAGGAAAAGCCCAGATTTGCTATGAACTGTTAATGAATGGTACCACATAAACTGAACCAGTGGAAATAGCCAACCTGCTAGTGGTCAAGTTCAGTGAAAATGTCTCCTCTATCTCCCCGCCACATATACCCTAAAACATTCCTACCAGCTATTATCCACCTAGTATTTCTAAAGAGCAGGTCTTAACCACTCTCTCCAAGGCCAAAAACACAGAGTCTATGGGATATGATAACATTCCAGGCTGTGTTCTCAATGGTTTAAAACAGGAGTTAGCAACTCCACTGGGTAGTATTTTCAACCTCAGCCTAAGCACTGTTTTTGTCTCTGCTGAATGGAAAACAACTACCATGATCCCCTTCCACAAGGGGGATACATCCACTGACTTTGAGAACTACAGATCTATTAGCCTAACCAGCCTTATCTGTAAGGCCATGGAGAGAATTGTCACTCATCTCTCTCTACTATAGATAACAAAACAGGTGAGGTAGTTTGTTTATATGCTTTATTACATGAAAACACATCAGGATGGATAGCAGCATTATAAAATATAAACAAACTGATTAACAGACAGACTATACAGACATACGTGCTTATATCTCAACAGCATACTACAAAATGGCAGTCAGGCTCATATGTGCTCAGTATTTATACACTTGAGCAAGCCCCTAGATAGCTTTTTAAAGACACACACACACACAATGATCTACAAGAATCATCATGGACCTTAGCAGCAAGGATATAGGAGACTTTCAAACACTTGACCCGACCCAGCTTGGTTTTGTTAAAGGGAGATCCTGCCTGTTGAACCTGATGAACTTCTTTGAGACTGTCACCAAAGCCCTGGATGAAGGCAGATCTGTGCATACGGCCTACCTAGACTTAGCCAAGGCCTCTGACACAGTCTCCTACTCAGGCATCATTGAAAACCTCACTAAGCTGGGGATCAACCTATATACTCTCAGGTGGATTGCAAACTGGCTCACCGACACAACACATACAGTCAAAATAGGGGACTCCATCTCCATCAGCAGAACTGTTACCAGTGGTGTTCCACAGGGATTGGTTCTGGGGCCCCTATTGTTTGGAATCTACTTCTCAGAAGTACAGGCAAAAACAAAAGGTCTGGGACTGACAAACTTTGCTGATAACTGCAAACTGGAAGCAGTCATTGAGTCCACAAATGATGTCAACATTCTACAAGAAGGATTTATGCAAACCAATGACTGGTGCCAAAGTCATGGTCTTAAACTCAATGCAAAAAAAAATACAATATCATTCCCCTTGGCAAAGGCGATGTCCCTGCAGATTACCATATTAATAACAACATGCTAAGCTTTAAATCAGTGGTGAGAGATTTGGGCACACAGGTTGACAGCAACCTTACTTTTGGAAGGCCTTCTACGTTACTCACCTCATAATCAAGGGCATAGCTTCCAAAAAAAAGAGGTTATAACCCTCCTGTACTCTTCCCTCATCAGGCCAAAAATAGAGTACAATGCTCCCTTTGGTATGTACCTAAACAGGTATCTGCAGCAACTGGATAGACCTCAAAGGTTCCTCACAAAGAAAATTCAGGGTCTTCAGCACAAGTCTTACATGGACAGACTGAAATCATGTCACTATACCCTGTATCATATAGACTACTCAGAGGTGACCTGTGCCTTGCATACAGAGCAACCTCTGATCCTGCCTTAATGGAAATCATGCACATTCGTAAGTCAAATTGTACATGATTCACCTGCTCTAGGGACCTTACCCTAGCATGTGACATCAACAGAACTTGATGGAGAGACAGATATGTCTCCCAGAGGTTGCCTCTCCTCTAGAATAAACTTCCAAAGCAGGATAAACAGAGCCCCTCGTTAACCCTTTTCAAGTGTAACTTGGATGACTCGATGGGAAACCGCAAATTCACCCCAGGGGTTTCATCTGTGTCCTTTTTGGATAGGGGCAGTCAATGATGACTTAGATCTGCTTACATCATAGAATATATCTCTATACCCTTAAGGGAACAAGGGTTGAACTTGGCTAGGCTTCTAAGGGCCCTAGGGCCATTAGCTTAGTAACCTCCAATGAACCTATGAACAATGACCCATAGAGCTTTGTACTGGACACAGGCATATAGTTCCGGTTCTTCAAAGAACACTGCTATTGAACCAGACAACAGCATTTCAAGGGAATTGTGCCACAAACCGTGAGTCCTAACTATTTTTCAGATACGTAAAGTTTTTATATGCTCACAGAATGTGGAATAATTACTAAAATAGGCAATCATGGAAACTGAAACAAGTGGCAGTTAAACACTTGGGTATACTGACTTACTTTCCATATAGAATTTACAGTCAGATATGAAATCTGGAATTTAATGGTTCAGGTCTGCCTAGATTCCCTTCCCTTTTCATAGCTGGGCTTCTGTACTAAAAGCAAATGTCGCAATGCCTATAAGTATTTTTCAGCATTCAACAGGAACAACAAGATGGTTTTGCTGCTATTGTTGGCAGTGAGATGATGAATTATGTTTGCATTATAATATTCTAACTTTAAGTTATGGTTCATTTTGATAGGTAACCCAAAAACAAACAAACAAACACAACAACATGATGGTCTTAGAAATAGTAGGGGCAGAAATGCTTGGCAATATCTTCATTATGAGATGAAATGGTAAGCCCTTAATACATCATATTTTGCTGAAGTTCTAGTAGTTTTCAGATTAAATGTGAAACAAGCTTACTGTACTTTATTTCTGATGAAATAACCACATAGAAGATTATAAATAGCTTGATGCAATGTTCTACAAAGTCTAGCATCATACTATTTATATACTAATAGTACATCAAGTAATTTTATTACAGATATAACTGATTTAATTGCCTCATAGTGGCCAGGATTGTATGAACCTATTTTGGTAGTTTCCACCTAATATTTCACGTAACAACAATTAACAAAAATATATTCTGCCCTTCCATAAAAGGAAACCATAAATGGTACATCTGTTACAGAAGAACATATTCATTAATCAGACAAATGATATAGTATCAGATATTGTCAAATGAATAAACATTCATATAGAATCTATAAATATAATACAACCAAAAGGAAGTTACATCCCACCTGCTAATGTGGGTCAGTTACCTGCACTGTTTTTCTGATATAATTATTTGGGTGAAATTAATAATCTTGTAACACTTCTTTTCACAAAAAATTAAGCATCTCTTTTACAAAACAATCTCAGTCTAACAGCTAAGACAACACATGCATTATACATTACTAACGGAAAAAAATTCTCAGCAGCATAAACGTTTGTGTAATTTTTTTTATTTTGATTTGTACATACGTTTTATATTTCTCAGGGCAACTTAGAACCACTGTGTGGCTTGCTGAGGTCACAATTTAGTCAAACAGATAGAAAGAGACTCAAACCTACTACCATATAATAAATTTCATTAGCAACTCATACCCTAAATCCTCTGTGCTAAAATGCTAAACAGACAACTGTATAAAAAGAGGATATTTGTTCAAACATAGCACTCAATTTTTTTTTCTTCTAGAAGTTACCAGATAACCTCAGTATTCTGAAAGCAAAATGTTCAAACTGTGACTTGCATTTTTTCAAATCCTCAATGAAGAACTTTTATTTAGAAATTTAGTTGTGTAGTGCAATCATGACGGTGATAATGATTAAGAAACTCTCATATTTCAGAATATTTATGGCTCAGCGGCAGAAAGCGATAAAGCCCTGGCTGTGAAAAGTGATGCGGGTGATGGACGAGCCATCTGTGAATGTGAGAGTGAGTGCTACTGTAAGCTTGTCCATGTCAGGGGGAGGAAGGCAGCCTGTTCCACTGCACCCTGACCCCTCAGTGAAAGAAGGAAACCACAGCAGGTGTCAAGGATTGCAGGAATATGTACAACTATTCCGATAGATTAACATGACTCTCCTTATATGCAGTAGCCCACTGGCTGCTCTGAGGTGACCTGTGTCTTCCTTTTCAAGCCATGAAACACCCTGTCCTATCTGACCTATTTTTTTCACAAAACTTGTGATTCTGGAAATACCATCAATAGGAATCTGAATATATACCAAGAAATAAACAAGACTCATTGGAGGAATAGGTTCCTAGCTCAACGTATTCCCTGCCTATGGAATAAATTACCACTTGGCTACCTTTAAGGCTAGCCTTGATGATTGGATGGGTAGACACAAATTTACCCAAGATTATCAAGCACAGCCCTGCTTAATTTAGGATATAAACACTATGAAGTTCTTGTAAATGGTGACAAGAACTTTTAATTGCATCTGCTTAATAAAGTATATAGCTATGCATTTTATGGTTCTTGCAAGGGTGCCCGCAGGCAGGTGCAAGGGGGTGCACTTGCACCCCCCTGGAATTGGCTGACTAGTTAATCTTCTTTTAATTATAAAAAAAAAAGTTTTTTTAGGGCGTTCTTCTTTAAGAACGCCCTTCAAGTCCAGTCACATCTGCGCCATGGACGTGCTGACATCATCGCGCGGTGCACGTATTTTCAGGTTTGCGAGCGGGAACTGAAACAGACGGTTTCTGCTGCATTAATTTGAAACGAACGGTTTCTGCTGCTTCTGATGGGATTACTTTAGCTGCAAGGAGG
The DNA here is from genome assembly GCF_019279795.1 of Protopterus annectens. Classification (NCBI taxonomy): domain Eukaryota; kingdom Metazoa; phylum Chordata; order Ceratodontiformes; family Protopteridae; genus Protopterus; species Protopterus annectens. Next base: position 121,857,476 of record NC_056728.1, on the reverse strand, counting down.
AGGACTGAAGATGGAAAGATAGAGTCAGATCAGCGAGCACTGAAACAGAGCTGTGATGGGTTTACTTTAGCTGAGAGGAGGACTTCACTGAAGATAACAGACAGGACGCTTTTCAGAGTGAGTGAGTAAGGCATTTGAATGAATGTGTTTGTGTGTGTGGGGGGGGGACATGACATTAGTTGATGGAGTACATTTCTATTATATAGGGTTTCCATTATCTGTTTTTTTCATATGGAGTAGTTATGGTCATGATGGTGGGGGAGATGGACTTCACACTGACACTTTTGAAATCTGATTAATTGCTGATGAAGGAGATGGTTGAGCAAGCCATATGTGGACATAAAAATCTACTTTTTGATATTGCAGTCTACATGATTGTTGGGTTCAGTGACGCATTCTGCTAAAGGAATAGGAAGAAGGGGTATGCACTATATATAGAGGTAGGCAAACATATTTTTATTTATTTACTAATGGAGAAAACACACTAAGCACAAGCCTCTTTTCAGGGGGTGATCAAGGTAAAGTGACACAGTAGTCAACATGGAATGAGGGAATCAAACCACTGACTAACACGGTGAAACTTGCTAGCAGCTCATAGCCTTAATCCTCTAATCTAAACTGCCAGACAATGAATGGCAGGTACTATGCTCCAAAAAAACAAACAAACAAATAAATAAAACCAATGCAAAATAAGGAAGCAAAGCCTTATGGAGGTAGTTACCTTGCCCAGTGATACAGAACAATTTAATTCAGGCCCTCAAAGCAGTCATCATGAAACAACAGCCCACCCCCATTCAGGTTATTTCATAGGTTCATAGGTTCATAGGTTCATACTAGGCTATCTGCCCTAGGGCATTTATAAGCCTAGCCAGAGTGTGTGTGGCTTTCACCACCCCTTAGGATGAGAATACTATACCCATTAGTTTGCTGTGCCTCTGTCCAGCAGTGATACAGAGATGATTCCCGGGGTAAACCTACGATCTCCCATCCACTCGTCAAGATTTCTCTTGAACTGAGTCAGTGAGGGGCTCTGCCTCACATGGACTGGGATTCTGTTCCATAGTGTAGGGAGTCTCTGTGTGATGAATCTGTCCCTCCAGCACGTCCTATTTATATCCGTGTTGAGGTTTAAGTCTCTTGCTCTCATGGCTCTGGTAGATTTGGATTTTTTGAGGTGGAGCATGTCCATTAATTCCGGGTTGGACATGGCCTTGTATGTCAGGCACAGATCACCTCTGAGCAGATGGTATGCGACTGAATAGAGCTGGAGTTTCTTCAGTCGGGGATCGTATGACATATGTTTGAGCCCCTTTATCCTTTTGGTGAGGAACTTTTGGGGTCTTTCCAACTGCTGCAGGTGTCGGGTAAGGTACATTCGAATGGGCGTTGTACTCAATCATTGGTCTGATAAGTGAAGAGTACAGGGGTACAATGACCTCTCCTGATCTGGATGTGAATCCCTTCATGATCAGGTGGGCAATGTAGAAGGTCCTCCTAACCACTTTGGCAATGTGAGTGTCAAAAGAGAGGTTACTGTCAACTTGGGTCCCCAGGTCCCTGATAACTTCTTCCGTGTTTAATGGATTACCACCTATGTGGTAATTAGGGGTTACCTTGTTTTTCCCAAAGGGTATGACTATACATTTTTTGGCATTTAGCTTAAGGCCATGGCTCTGGCACCAGTTATCCATTTCTATGAGACCTTTCTGGAGGATGTCTGTGTCTGATGGAGTGTCAATTATGGTGCCCAGTTTGCAGTCATCCGCAAATTTTGTCAGCCACAATCCCCCTATGTTTGCCTGCACTTCAGAAAAATAAATGCCGAACAAGAGGGGGCCCAGGACTGAGCCCTGTGGGACACCGCTCGTGACCGGCTTAGAGTCTGACATGGCACCAGCAACTCTAACCCTGTGTGTTCTGTCCTTGAGCCAGTTTGCAACCCATCTTGTGACATATGGGTTTACATCTAAGCTGGTGAGCTTTTCTATGATGCCCGAGTGGGGTATTGTGTCGAATGCTTTTGCTAGGTCAAGGTAGGCTGTGTGAACTGCCTTACCCTCATCAATGGCCTTAGTGACTGTTTCAAAAAGTCGACCAAGTTCAAGAGGCAGGATCTGCCCTTGACAAAGCCAAATTGGGTAGGATCCAGTGTCTGTAGGTCCCCAATGTCTTTATTTATGAGTTCCATTATGATCCTCTCCATAGCTTTGCAGACAAGGCTCGTCAAGCTTATGGGCGGTAATTTCCAGGGTCCGTAGAAGCACCGCCTTTGTGGAGTGGGACCACAGTTGCCGTGACGCCATTCTTTGGTGCGTATCCTGTAGTAAGGCTAAGATTAAACAGCAGCCTTATGTGTGGGTTTAGTTCCTCATTGAGTTCTGTAGCACACAGCCGGGGACACCGTCCGGTCCCATTGATGCTGTGTTTTTGCTTTAGAGAGAGCAGCTCTCACCTGGGCATCTGAGATGTTTGGGAGGCTAGACTCTGGTGGGATAGATATTTCTCCTTTTGCGGCAGGAAGGGAGAAATTTGCACTGAACCTGTCTGCCAGTATGTTGGCAATGTCTGTGGGTTCAGTGATTTTTTTATCATTTTGGACTAATTCTGAGCATATCTGGGAGTTTCCACCCAGGTTTCTAACATAGCTAAAGAAGGCTTTATGATTGTCTTTTGTGTCATTAGCGATTTTTCTCTCAAAGTTGGCCTTGGATGATTTTATGAGTGATCGTAGTTTTTTGCTAGTATTGATCAGAGATGCCTTCCCATTTAGGGATTTTGCTCTGTCATGTAGTAGCTTTCTCCTCTTGTTGTAGAGTTTGTTTATGGCTGGAGTCCACCAGACCGGGCCTGCCTTTGGTGGAAAAGGTCTTGATTTTATTAGGGATTGCTTGATCCATACATTCCTGGAGGTGCTCGTAGAAGGCATTTGTAAGGGTTTCAGCAGCGTGGGTTGTGGTTTCCACTGGCTCGGGGCCTTGAAGGATACCACTCCAGTCTTAAGAAGTGTGAAGTTTGCTTTTGAGAAGTTCTTCACTGTGGTCTTTTTGCTGGGGTGGGGGCGGGATGTGGATCTCCAGTGAGATTAATTTATGGTCTGATCTCACCAATGAGGGATATACTTCCGGTGTGGAGCATTTTGTCCCCATGTTTGTGATGATCAGGTCTAGTATATTTTCTCCTCTTGTGGGAATGGTGACTAGTTGTTCCATAGCATTTGAGTTTATGAACTCAAGGAACCTTTGGGCTAGGATGTTGGGGCTTGAGTAATGTTCCCAGTCTATGTTTGGGTAGTTGAAGTCACCCAATATTATGGTGTTTGGAGAGACATTTATACTCTCCAGTGTCTTCAGGAAGGCTGAACAAAGTTTAAAAAATAACCCCTAGAAATTCAAAGGAATTGTTAGGAAGCAGTTAAGAGGGCAATCGCTGTCTACGTCGATAAAACTCAAATAAATGAAATAGCAAAACCATTCATTTAAAAAATGTAGATGGCTAATATCAGAAATACAGCCATTGAGCTACTGAAGCATGCATATTCTTTCCAGGTGCTGACTACTCTGCACTAGAAAATATGTCACATGGATACCTGCCAGACTGGTACAGTAAATGGTTATATATATATATATATATATATATATATATATATATATATATATATATATATTTTTTTTTTAGATACAGTAAAGAAACTACTGAGATTTGTATGCACTGTAATGGGTTGGGCTGACTGTGTCAGAATCACACAAACAAGAATAAATTTCAGACATTTCGATTTGTAGGAAGAAGGGTACTGCCAAGCGTATGACATTATTAAGGACAACAACTGTTTGGAGGGGGCGGGGTTGAAAATGTTTTAATATTAAAGTACCTCCAATGAAACCACATGGGTTTTACCCAGAATGATTAACTTCAGTTCTATGATCCTGAAACAAATTAAGTAGATAGCTGTTACATGCCACTCTCTGCTGGGATTCAGCATTGACATTGTACAGAGTTTGTCCCCCTCTCTACCTACCACTGTTTTTCATGGTACGTCGCTGAACCCAGGAATAGTAGAGAATTCCAGGCATATTGCTGGTAGTGACCAGTGATTTGTTTTGCTTTACTTCTCTCTATGGTCTAAAAACTAGTTTTTATTATTACTTGGTTTGTTTTTCCACATCTGCTAGTGCTTGGTATGTTTTCTTAAGTCTCCAGACTAATCTTCCCTAAAGGCTATAACTTCTAAATTTTTTACATTTGGAATTAAAAGTTATATGAAACAATGTATGCCTGCACTTAAACCTGGTACTGCAAATGAAGCTGTTGCTCATACGTTTGAGATTGCTGCTGATTTAGCATGCACATTTTGGCTGAAACTAGATATGGAGCTGTCTGGACCAACATCAGCTATTTTCAAAATTAAAAAAAGAACAAAATTGCTGCTCTATATCAAATTCTCCACTAAAAGTCCATAAGTAACAAACCACAAATCTGGAGACCGGAATGGCGGAACAAGTCACGATACAATGTAGCGTTATACTCTGTTTGCCATTTCAAATATAATTAGTAACTCACAAGCGGTTAAGCAAATCTGCGATATAACCATAAAAGCAATAATAAGTCCAAAATGCTGAAGACAAAAGGCAGTTTTCACTTCACCAGAAGATAATCCAAATACAAGTTGTTTTAATCAATGGCTTTAATAAAATTTCAGCATGGCAAGCGCTTTCACCCAAAGGCTTCCTCAGGCCAACAAACAATAATGTTTAAGTGCAGTATATATACTCCAAATAATTATGACATCACATCCTGGTACTATTTAAAAAGCAAAATCATATAACATCACATATAATATATAGCATTTAAAACCCATAAGGCAAATCACTCTAACAAAAAACTTAATATGCTGATTATTTAAACACACTTAAAAGACATTTAAAAATAAACTTGCACATCTAAAAGATCGGCATTTAAAAACATATACAACTATATAACACGGAACCTTTATTTTCAACAGATAAATGCCTTAAATGCTATTAAAATCCTATTATTTTACGTTTTAAGCTTCCTACCCTTTAAAATTGGTCTTAGGGGAATTCTATCATTCAACCCTGGCTCATGATCAGCTCTGAGCCTGATAATCCATTTTACTTCATTTTGTTCGGTATTATTCTGGATATCTCCCCTTCTAATGGTAGGTGCATTGGTATAAATTACCTTAAATTTAAAAGTGTGTAACATAGATGTATCCAAAACATGTTTAGATAAGGCATTTTTTTCTGACTTAATCCATATGTTATACAGGTGTTCCCTTATTCTATCCTTTAGTCGTCGATCTGTCTTGTCCACATAAAATGCTGGACAAGACTGGCAAGTAGCTAAATAAACTACATGTTCAGAGTCACAGGTAGCTGTAAAATGAAACCTGAAACACTGTGCAGTAATAGGATGTACAAATATGGCCGAGTCATCTATATGACTACAATGATTAAACTTATGACATGGCCTAGTTGCGCCAGATGAAATCGTTGAATGGAAGCTTGATTCAAATCTATTATAATTGCATAGCATCCTGTACAAATTTAATTTATTTTTATATATGAATTTAGGTGAATCTCCGACTACTGCTCGAATAATAGGATCAACTTTTAGAATATTCCAGTATTTTAAATAAACATTCCTAATGGCATTAACATCTTGTGTATGAAATATAGATACCTTCAGTCCCTCTTTATCTATATTACTGACACTAAATAAGGTGTCTGATTCTTGATTACTATAGGTTCTATCAGCAAAATAGGGGTATGCCCTTTCTTTTCTAAGTATATCAACATCTTGAACACCCTGATTAATTTCATTAGGGTAATATGCTCTCTCAATTAACTGTTTTCTAAGATTAGATAATTCACTGCTAAATCCAGTTTCTGTGGAATTCAATCTAGATACTCGCATTGCCTGTCCCTTAACTATGTTTTTAAATATGTGATTGGGATGCATGCTAGATCTATGCAAAAGAGAGTTCCTATGGCATGTTTTCCTGTGTACACCGGTGTTTATAAGGCCATTAGATAACCTTTCCACATAAACATCTAAATAGGAAACAAAGTTCTGTGAAGTTGTCATTGTAAATTTTAAATAATGCGTCAGTGAATTCACTTGTTCTAAGAATTGACATAGTTCTGCTTTTCCTGATTTCCATATAAGGAAAAGGTCATCTACAAATCGTACATAAAATCTTACATTGTCCTTAAAGCTGTCTACCACAAATAAACACCTAGTTTCCCAGTCAGCCATCACGAGGTTGGCGTAACTATTGGCACAAGAAGTGCCCATAGCTACACCATCTCTCTGTATGTAAATTTGATTATTAAAGTAAAGATATTATTAGTTAGAACTATTTCTAATAATTCACATACTGTCTCTATATGAATGTCCAATGAGACTTGATGAGTTTCTAATATTCTATGTACACTGGTTATACCTTCATAGTTAGGTATGGTAGTAAAGAGGGACTGAACATCTAATGTAACCAACCAAAATTCATCATTAGTTGTTACTTCTTTCATCTCATCATACAACATTATCAAAACCTGCTTAGTATCTCGCAATATATAAGTATATTTATTCACTACAGGTCTTAGTATAGATTCTAAATATAAAGATATGAGCTCTGTGATCCACCCCCGCCCAGCTACTATTGGTCTCATGGGTGGGCATTCAGGATGTTTGTGAATTTTCGGTACTCCTTGTATACAAGGTATCATAGGTTTACTGACAGAACAATATTCATACAATTTATCACTAATCCTTCCGTTATAATAATACTCTAATAAGAGTACCATACCTGTTTCCTATTTAGATGTTTATGTGGAAAGGTTATCTAATGGCCTTATAAACACCGGTGTACACAGGAAAACATGCCATAGGAACTCTCTTCTGCATAGATCTAGCATGCATCCCAATCATATATTTAAAAACATAGTTAAGGGACAGGCAATGCGAGTATCTAGATTGAATTCCACAGAAACTGGATTTAGCAGTGAATTATCTAATCTTAGAAAACAGTTAATTGAGAGAGCATATTACCCTAATGAAATTAATCAGGGTGTTCAAGATGTTGATATACTTAGAAAAGGAAGGGCATGCCCCTATTTTGCTGATAGAACCTATAGCAATCAAGAATCAGACACCTTATTTAGTGTCAGTAATATAGATAAAGAGGGACTGAAGGTATCTATATTTCATACACAAGATGTTAATGCCATTAGGAATGTTTATTTCAAATACTGGAATATTCTAAAAGTTGATCCTACTATTCGAGCAGTAGTCGGAGATTCACCTAAATTCATATATAAAAATAAATTAAATTTGTACAGGATGTTATGCAATTATAATAGATTTGAATCCAGCTTCCATTCAACTATTTCATCTGGTGCAACTAGACCATGTCATAAGTGTAATCATTGTAGTCATATAGATGACTCGGCCATATTTGTACATCCTATTGTGTTTCAGGTTTCATTTTACAGCTACCTGTGACTCTGAACATGTAGTTTATTTAGCTACTTGCCAGTCTTGTCCAGTATTTTATGTGGGCAAGACAGATCGATGACTAAAGGATAGAATACGGGAACACCTGTACAACATACGGATTAAGTCAGAAAAAAATGCCTTATCTAAACATGTTTTGGATACATCTATGTTACACACTTTTAAATTTAAGGTAATTTATACCAATGCACCTACCATTAGAAGGGGAGATATCCAGAATAATACCGAATAAAATGAAGTAAAATGGATTATCAGGCTCAGAGCTGATCATGAGCCAGGGTTGAATGATAGAATTCCCCTAAGACCAATTTTAAAGGGTAGGAAGCTTAAAACATAAAATAATAGGATTATAATAGCATTTAAGGCATTTATCTGTTGAAAATAAAGGTTCTGTGTTATATAGTTGTATATGTTTTTAAATGCCGATCTTTTAAATGTGCAAGTTTATTTTTAAATGTCTTTCAAGTGTGTTTAAATAATCAGCATATTAAGTTATTTGTTAGAGTGTTTTGCCTTATGGGTTTTAAATGTTATATATTATATGTGATGTTATATGATTTTGCTTTTTAAATAATACCAGGATGTGATGTCATAATTATTTGGAGTATATATACTGCACTTTAACATTATTGTTTGTTGGCCTGAGGAAGCCTTTGGGGTGAAAGCACTTGCCATGCTGAATTTTTATTAAAGCCATTGATTAAAACAACTTGCGTTTGGATTATCTTCTGGTGAAGTGAAAACTGCCTTTTGTCATCAGCATTTTGGACTTATTATTGCTTTTATAGTTATATCGCAGATTTGCTTAACCGCTTGTGGGTTACTAATTATATTTGAAATGGCAAACAGAGTATAACGCTACATTGTATCGTGACTTGTTCCGCCATTCCGGTCTCCAGATTTTTGGTTTGTTACTTATGAACTTTTAGTGGAGAATTTGATATAGAGCAGCAATTTTGTTCTTTTCTATAACATTTATCTTCATTTGCTGTCTCTTTATCATGGCGGAGTTGGCAAATATTCCTGTGGAACTACCATATAAACCGGAAAGTCCTCAGACCAAAAACAGCAGATTTGAAAACTGTATTTTTGGCGGTAATAACCCACTATTGGCTTATGAAGTAACATGTGATACCGCAGAGGATTCTATGACTGTGACGAATTGTAGCGGTTTGTCTACACTCCTTAACCAGATGGAAATGGATTTTATAAAATTGAAACGGATGCAACTTCAGCGGCATCATTTTGAGGTCTGTATTGCATGACAAATCATTCCAAGAGGACTACACATTTTAAAAATGCCGACAACAGGTACCCAGTACCCAGACCTTTTATATAAATGGCAATGTATCAATATAGAGACTAGCATACGCTATATGTCACTTATAAATTAATATTTTTTGCCAGAGGAGACTAATTTGAGAGAAGGAATAAGAGAACACAATTCATATATGAAACATATACAACTAAAGTAGTGGATAAAGCATTTGAGAAACTGCTAGACAATATATATTTATATGAAAAGAAACTTTTGGAGCAGAAACAAAGCAAAATCCATAGAGATACTGCGGATTTTACTAATGGACAAGTCTTCACTTGGCCGAGACTTAATACAACAAATCAGGGACATGGGAGGGTAGACAGATATAAAAATGTGAATAATAATGTGGAAAATACTAATGTTCATAATGTCAACAAGAAAAATCAGTCTACTGAGAATAATGTACGTTCCAAGACTAAGAATCTAGTAATTACCTCAGCCATTGTACATCAAGGAAATGAGGTAAATGCACACTCTGACTCTATTACTGAAAATATTCATACAGATGAAATAGAACATATACATGATAAAAATGAAGTTATATTAATAGAGGAACCTACGATTTCTGAAAGTCATATGAATGGATCTAGTTTAGGAGATGGTGTGGTTAGGAAAAAGGTTTTATACAATCAAAAAATCACCACTGCTACCTCAATTGAAATGGCCCTTTTCCCCATTGCCGATTGTTGGAGGGGAGGGAGAGATCGCTCTGTGAGCAGAGGGAGACAGAAAAAGAGGATGATGGAAGACGAACATGTAGGTCCAACACTGAAAAAAATGTGGGAAAAGACCAGCACTCACTGATATGGAATATCTCCAGTAGATGTCTTACTGAAGAAGAAACTAGTGTTTTAGAAAAAGGTCTAACATTTATACCCTCTACCAGACGTGATATTACTGAGTCAGTGGTTGATCTTAAATTATTTTGCTAGAACCATTCAATTAAAACTAGATTTTGGTAAATCAACCAATACTAATATAGAATCAAGCTTTAAAAAACCAAGCACGTATATACCTAACCTGCATCCCCTCATAGATGCTTATTCTAAATTAGTGGCAAAAGAACTTCATGAACTTAATAATAGCAATAGACATAAGAAATGGTATGGGAATCTATCCATTAAGTTAAGACATGCATTAAACACACTTAAAAATGATTCTACTATAGTAGTTAGACCAGCAGATAAGGGCTGTCCAATAGTGATAATGGATATTGATAAGTATATATCCAGTATGTTAGAGATGTTGAGTGACACCCAGTATTATAGTCAAATAAATTTGAAAGAACTAGACAGAATTATTCATAATGTATCATCACTCTTATTAGAGTATTATTATAACGGAAGGATTATTGATAAATTGTATGAATATTGTTCTGTCAGTAAACTTATGATACCTTATATACAAGGAGTACCGAAAATTCACAAACATCCTGAATGCCCACCCATGAGACCAATAGTAGCTGGGCGGGGGTGGATCACAGAGCCCATATCTTTATATTTAGAATCTATACTAAGACCTGTAGTGAATAAATATACTTATATATTGCGAGATACTAAGCAGTTTTTGATAATGCTGTGTGATGAGATGAAAGAAGTAACAACTAATGATGAATTTTGGTTGGTTACATTAGATGTTCAGTCCCTCTTTACTACCATACCTAACTATGATGGTATAGCCAGTGTACATAGAATATTAGAAACTCATCAAGTCTCATTGGACATTCATATAGAGACAGTATGTGAATTATTGGAAATAGTTCTAACTAATAATATCTTTACTTTTAATAATCAAATTTACATACAGAGAGATGGCGTAGCTATGGGCACGTCTTGTGCCAATAGCTATGCCAACCTCGTGATGGCTGACTGGGAAACTAGGTGTTTATTTGTGGTAGACAGCTTTAAGGACAATGTAAGATTTTATGTACGATTTGTAGATGACCTTTTCCTTATATGGAAATCAGGAAAAGCAGAACTATGTTAATTCTTAGAACAAGTGAATTCATTGACGCATTATTTAAAATTTACAATGACAACTTCACAGAACTTTGTTTCCTATTTAGATGTTTATGTGGAAAGGTTATCTAATGGCCTAATAAACACCAGTGTACACAGGAAAACATGCCATAGGAACTCTCTTCTGCATAGATCTAGCATGCATCCCAATCACATATTTAAAAACATAGTTAAGGGACAGGCAATGCGAGTATCTATATTGAATTCTACAGAAACTGGATTTTAGCAGTGAATTATCTAATCTTAGGAAACAGTTAATTAAGAGAGCATATTACCCTAATGAAATTAATCAGGGTTTTCATGATGTTGATATACTTAGAAAAGGAAGGGCATACCCCTATTTTGCTGATAGAACCTATAGCAATCAAGAGTCAGACACCTTATTTAGTGTCAGTAATATAGATAAAGAGGGACTGAAGGTATCTATATTTCATACACAAGATGTTAATGCCATTAGGAATGTTTATTTAAAATACTGGAATATTCTAAAAGTTGATCCTACTATTTGAGCAGTAGTTGGAGATTCACCTAAATTCATATATAAAAATAAATTAAATTTGTACAGGATGTTATGCAATTATAATAGATTTGAATCCAGCTTCCATTCAACTATTTCATCTGTGGCAACTAGACCATGTCATAAGTGTAATCATTGTAGTCATATAGATGGCTCGGCCAGGTTTGTACATCCTATCACTGCACAGTGTTTCAGGTTTCATTTTACAGCTACCTGTGACTCTGAACATGTAGTTTATTTAGCTACTTGCCAGTCTTGTCCAGCATTTTATGTGGGCAAGACAGATCGACGACTAAAGGATAGAATAAGGGAACACCTGTATAACATACGGATTAAGTCAGAAAAAAATGCCTTATCTAAACATGTTTTGGATACATCTATGTTACACACTTTTAAATTTAAGGTAATTTATACCAATGCACCTACCATTAGAAGGGGAGATATCCAGAATAATACCGAATAAAATGGATTATCAAGCTCAGAGCTGATCATGAGCCAGGGTTGAATGATAGAATTCCCCTAAGACCAATTTTAAAGGGTAGGAAGCTTAAAACATAAAATAATAGGATTTTAATAGCATTTAAGGCATTTATCTGTTGAAAATAATGGTTTCATGTTATATAGTTGTATATGTTTTTAAATGCCGATCTTTTAAATGTGCAAGTTTATTTTTAAATGTCTTTTAAGTGTGTTTAAATAATCAGCATATTAAGTTTTTTGTTAGAGTGTTTTGCCTTATGGGTTTTAAATGTTATATATTATATGTGATGTTATATGATTTTGCTTTTTAAATAGTACCAGGATGTGATGTCATAATTATTTGGAGTATATATACTGCACTTTAACATTATTGTTTGTTGGCCTGAGGAAGCCTTTGGGTGAAAGCGCTTGCCATGCTGAATTTTTATTAAAGCCATTGATTAAAACAACTTGCGTTTGGATTATCTTCTGGTGAAGTGAAAACTGCCTTTTGTCATCAGCATTTTGGACTTATTATTGCTTTTATGGTTATATCGCAGATTTGCTTAACCGCTTGTGAGTTACTAATTATATTTGAAATGGCGAACAAAGTATAACGCTACATTGTATCGTGACTTGTTCTGCCATTCCGGTCTCCAGATTTGTGGTTTATTTTCAAAATTAAGTTAACATTAATTTCTATGCAGAAAATTAATGAATCTCAATCTTCTGAGACAAAGACTGCCATGAGTGAATCATTTAGTAAAGTAGCTGTCTTGGATATTCAGTCTCTTATACTTATAGGAGTTCCACAGGTCAGCAGCAGAGCAAAAAACAGTTGAGCCAAATGGAACCTCTGGAGCATTGTTCCAAATATAACCTTAGAATATTTGGAAATGTGATAGAATCAGAAGCCAATGGCATATTTCATTTCTTTATAAAATACTGTCTGTCACTGTCTAGGAATTTCAGTCAGCTACCATGGTACTAGACTGAGCCCACATATCATTGTACCATGTTCTATTAATGTACTGTTTCTTAAACTCAAAGACAAGGTGACTGTTTTATGTGCCAAATGAGATAAAATCAAAATGATTTACCTAGGCAAAATGATTCACTTTGATAATGCCTCCTCCTTACAGGTAACTGCACAAAGAAGAGTCTTTGAGAGTGATAAAATATAAGGGTATGAAGAGTTCTCAGAGATTTCCAGCCAGACTCATTATCCCCTTTAAATAGACCTCCTGCAAGTAGATTGTGTAGAATTATTATGTTCATAGGTAGGTACTAGGCTATCAGCCCAAGGGTCTAAGTAAGCCTAGCCAACAAGGTTCCCTGGCTTACACCACCCAAGAAAGTTATTCTCCTGTGCCCCTGTCAAGCAGAGCCACAGAGGTGATCCCCAGGTTGTATTTCCTATTTCCCATCCACTTATCAAGATTTTTTGTGAAGAATGCTAATGAGGAACCTTTCTTGACATAGATGGGTAGCTTGTTCCAGAGCATGGGAAGTCTCTGGGACAGAAATCTATCCCTCCAGCATGTCCTGTTTATTGTGGTGACAAGGTTTAGGTCCCTAGAGCGTGCAGCTCAGAGGGATTGGGATTTCTTTAGGGCAGCATGTCCAACAGCTCTGGGTTTGACATAGCTTTATATACTAGGCAGAGATTACCTAGGAGTAGGTGATATGCTACGGAGTAAAGCTGGAGTTTTATGAGACGGTCAGTGTAGGGCATCTACTTGAGGTCAGTAATCCTCTTTGTGAAGTACTTCTGTGGCCTTTCCAGCTGCTGCAGATGTTTTGTGAGGTACATTCCAAAAGGGGCATTGTACTCTATAATGTGTCTAATGAGTGTCGAGTAGAGGGGAACAATGACCTAATTTTTCCTAGATGAGAACCCTTTTGTGATGAGGTATGCCATGTAGAAGGATTTCCTGACTACTGTTGTGATGTGATTATTAAAGGAGAGACTATTGTCCACCTGGGTCCCCAGGTCTCTTATCACACATTCGGCATTAAGTAGACTGCCACCTATGTGGTAGCTCATGGGTACAGAGTTTTTACCAAAGGGGATGACAGTGCACTTTTTGGCATTGAGCTTGAGGCCATGGCTCTGACACCAGGCATCTGTCTCAGTGAGGTCCTTCTGTAGGATGTCCACATCATTTAGGGACTCAACTATGGCTCCTAGTTTGCAGTCATCTGTGAACTTCATTAGCCAAAGGCCTGTGTACTTCAGAGAAGTAGATACCAAACAGGAGAGGTCCCAGGACTGAACCCTGTGGTACTCCACTTGTCACTGGTTTGAAGTCAGATTTGGAGTCTGCAACTTCTACAGTGTGGGTTCTGTCAGTGAGCCAATTGGCAACCCATCTTGTGACTTAGGGATTTATACATAGTGAGTTTATCTATAATTCCAGAATGGGGGATGGTGTTGAAAGCCTTGGCAAGGTCTAGATAGGCTGTGTGAACCACCTTACCCTCGTCTACAGCTTTGGTGACTGACTCAAAGAAGTCGATCAGGTTCAGGAGGCATGATCTGCCTTTTACAAACCCAAACTGGGTGGGGTCCAGAGTTTGGAGGTTACCAATGTCTTTGTTTATGAGTTCCATGATGATACATTCCGTGGCCTTACAGACCAGGCTCGTAAGGCTAATATGGCAATAGTTCTCGGGATCAGAGGTGGCTCCCCTCTTTGTGGAGTGGGATAACTGTTGCTGTGTGCCATTCAGTGGGCACAAAGCCTGATGTGAGACTATGATTGAACATGGTGCTTAGGTGGGGAGCCAGTTCGTTCTGAAGTTCGTGTAAAACACAGCCTGGGATGGTGTCCGGTCCCATGGATGTTGTGTTTTTGGCTTTACAGAGTGCAGCTTTTACCTGTGTAGTTGTGATTACAGGGACTCTGCATTCTTCCTGTATAGATATGGGCCATTTAGGGGGTGAGAGGGGGGTAAAGTTAGCACTGAAACTATCTGCCAGGATGTTGGCAATATCAGTTGGTTCTGTAATTTTCATGCCGTTGTGCTGTAACTCAGAGCAGATCTGGGCGTTGTCATTGAAAGTCTTGACATAGCTATAGAATGCTTTGTGGTTGTCCCTAGAATCAGTGGCAATTTTGTTTTGTAGCTAGCTTAGGAGGATCTTATAAGGGATCTCAGCTTCTTACTGAGACTGACCAGGGACCTCCTCCACTCATGGGATTTTACTCTCTTTTGCAACAGTTTCTTCCTTCTGTTGTAGAGTTTGTTTATGGCAGGGGACCACCAGATTGTCTTCCTTTTTTTGGAGGATAGCATCTTGGTTCTGTTTGGGATAGCACGATCCATGCACTTGTGTAAGTGCTTATAGAGTGCATCTGTGTAGGATTCAGCAGTAGTAACTATACTGTCCATCTGCATGGGTGTCAAGACGTATCCTTCTGCCTGTAAAATCTATCAAATAGATTATTCATAAAAAAGGAGAGTGGGCATTGAAGATGACAAAAACACTTATCAAAAGGACTTGTAAAGGTGCAGAGGACAACCTCTAAAGAGAGGAAATCATTGTCATATAGTAAGTATCTGGGTTAAGGGACTGATCCCAATGCTGGTGATTGTCACTAAGCAAAATTTAAAATTTTTAATTTAAATTTTTTCTGATTGTCTCAGAAACTTTATAGTTCTAAGGTTTAGAATGGTTAGACCTGACTAAACTGTGTAGAGTGCAAAATATACATAACTGATAGAAATGCACCACTAAAAATAACATTTTCATGGTTTATAAGTGGCAATAGTTAAACAAGTGTCCCTTTTTGAAGTTTTAAGGGCAGATTTTTGAGTATATTTTTAAGTGGTAGCTAGCTGGGTGGTGTATGGGCAAATTTATGACGTCTGAGCACAAAATATTGAATTCTGGCCACTCTGCTATATATACACACACATACATGTTTGAAGTTTGAACTAAATTTGTCTGCTAGGAAATTGCCTATGTCCAGGAATTTAAAATCATTTACTATTATTCTGTGCAGTGCTGAAAATTGTTTCTGAGGTTTCTAACATAGTTAAAGAAGGCTTTCTGGTTATCCTTCACCTAACTGGTTATTTTTTTACCTCATATCTGGCTTTCATTGATTTGATCAGGGTAACAATCTCCCTATTAAGTTTAGCAAGAGTGTCTTTAGCATCTTGAGAGTTAAATTTATTTTTGCAGGCAATATGCTTTCTTTTATTACAGAGCCTGTTTATATTTGGGTTTGACTAAATGAAATTATTCTTAAATGTGGCTTTCTATTTACTTCAGAGGGGGATAGATGTGTTTATGCAGCTATTTACATGTGCATAGGATTTGACAGTAAAGGATTCCACATAATTCAGGTCATTGCTTAGTTTTAGTAGATTAACCTTTGCATAATCTCTGAAAACAGAGGTATTGGAAGATGCTTTTGGCTTCAGTCTTCTAATGAATGTGACTGATTTGTGGTCCAGTTTAACCAGGGAGGATGTGGCAGTTGGTGGACACCAAAGTTGTCCCATATTGTTAAGGACCAAGTCCAGGATTTTCTCTCTCTTGTTTGGGTACAGACTAACTGATCCAGATATCCTGTATGGATGAAATCCAGAACTGTCTGGGAATACATACTCATGGATATACAAGTTTCCCAGTTAATGGAGGAGTGGTTGATTGAAGTCTCCTAGAATAATGGTGTTGGCTTAATACATAGGGACACCATATTAGTTAGGTAGGTAGGTAGGAGATATGGACTGATGGGGTACATAGAGGGGACCTATAGTTAGGTATGACACAGTAAGGAGTTTTGTTAATGCTAATTTGGATGCAGAGGAATTCCACGTCATTATCTCACCTAGCAAGTCTGGAGATTAATTGTTCATTAAGAATATGCAGACACCATTACCCTTTCATCTCAGGTGATAGGCCTGAACTTGTGGCAGGTATTGAAATCCTGCAATAAAGGAGTGCTGTCATCGGTCTTGAACTAGGTCTCTGTGATGATGCATATATAGATGTTTTCCAGGGGAAGCAGTGCTTGTAAGGAGTGGACTTTTTAGCTTAGGCTCTAAAAAGGAAATTGGTTATTTTCTAATTCATGTAGCTTTAAAATTCAGTATAAAAACAGTAAACGTTTCTGAATGCAAACACACTATTTATTAAAGCAGCATCATAGTAGGGAGTACTTCAGTACAGAGAGATTCAACTATATACATAGCCATGAGTTCCTTTATACCTTTCTGTCAAAAACAAACAAACACCATGGTCACACGGAGTTTACAGTTGTAACTTTGAAAAAATCTATTTATATATTTCTTGCACTAAGAAGTTGAGGGGTGTGTGTGTGTGTGTGTGTGTGTGTGTGTGTGTGTGTGTGTGTGTGTGTGTGTGTGTGTGTGTGTAACAGAGTCAGAGAGAGAAATAGAGAAATGCCCTAGTTAGATCTAACAGGTGGAATTTATTTTCAAGTGCATTTTCAAGGAATTGTGAGCTTCAAGGGAAGCAAAGGTTACTGCTGCTCATGCTGTCTGGTTAAAATGGGCAACTGTTTTGTTTAGCAAATGGTATCATTGTGGTACAGAATTTTAAAGCAGTGTTAGCACAGCAGGTAGCACACTTGCATCTTGATGCAAAGGGCTGTATGTTTTATTCATACAGCATGTACATTTGTATTTTAAGGAGGTATGGTACTGCAGTTCTTAGTATGTCCTCCTTTGGAAGAGACACCTAATAACTATGAACCTGTTTTTCAGCTTGCCACCCATTCCCTATTGCAATATACCAACTTACCATTTATTTTAATGTAGCACAGGCAATTTATTCTTCAGGGGCAACAGGCACTGAAATATAAAGTTTTCTAGCAAAAACCTCTTCACTGGTTTCAGATCTCTTTAATGTGGAATTATTCAGATGATGTTTACTTCTGCAGAGATCCTGCATATTGATTGATATTGGTGGATTGTATGACAAGTTTGAGTGGCCCTTTACGGTTGAAATGTTTTGAATTGGGCAGGTTGTTATTACTGGTTCATATGATTTTTTCATTGCTTAAAGGAAAAATGTTCAGAACTATAAATTTAAAACACACTCTAACAAGTGGTGCTGTATTTTACAAGGGATATAATTCAATTATTATATAGTATAATTAATACAGTCAGGAAGGTGAATCAAAGAACTTTTGCATGGTTCTAAAAATGTGTGCAAGGAGCTTATGATTTGAAAACAGCCCAAAGGTCAACTTAACCTGCCACTGGCCAGATGCATTTCCTTTGAATGTGGGTTTCAATGCTGTTTCAGTGAATGTGGGTTTCAAAGGTAAAGTTTTAATGCTAAGTCTGTTTTCATTGCAAGACTATTGCTTTATTTAGGTTTAGTAAATGTCTATTAGTGTTTGTGCTATAAAATTTGAAATAAAAGTTGTAAATAAAATCCAAATATCTGGAATCATTGTAGAAGTAAAGCATAAAACAGTATGCACACTGAGAGATTTGAACAGTGTCTATGACAAATGGGGAGAAATAGCCAAGTAATGGGACACTGGAATGGGTGCGTGGGCGGGAGTGGGGCTGTGTGTGTGGAGGGGGTGGGGCTATATAGGCAGAGGGGGTGGGGTTGTGTGGGCAGAGGGGGTGGGGCTGTGTAAGCAGAGCTTTTGGTTTGCACCCCCCTGCAAAAATATCCTGCGGGCTTCCTTGGGTTCTTGTGATCGCTTGCCTAGCATTGTTGCGATGTTTTTATGTTCCTATGGACATCCGCCAAACAATGTACATGCACTGTAACTGGGTTCTATACATGTGTACAGGCTTGCATGAGTCAGTCACTGGAATTGTGGATGTGTCTGTCAAAGCTACTGTGGGAGTGGTGGATAGGATATTGCAAAAACCTCATAGCATAGCCTCCTGTGGCAATCTGTCATCCAAAAAGGAACGCAAAGGAATGGTCACCTCATAGATAGGCTAATGTTTCATGGGGAAGAAAATAAAATAAAAATATATCTGGAAAATTTGATGTAATAATCCAGCAAAGGTACAGAATACTTACATGGAGATGTTGTATATGTGATGTGAAATCCCATGTCACTGACAGATGAGTCTGAATGGAAATGGATCCAAGCATATGGGCCTGTGGTTTGCAGAGGTGGAGGAGATCCAGTGCTACAGTACGAACCGATTACAGGATCTGAAGACAGGAGCCCATCCCGAATCTGAAGTTGACAAACCAATAATAATGACATGTCACTTCAACAGTCAAGCATCAGCTAATTTAAAAATCAAATACTTATTGACTTGTGGTAGAATTACACAGAATATGTCATGTACAAACACTATGTTGCAAACAGTCTATGCAAACCAAAAAAAAAAAATGGTAAGGTATAATTAAATTATAAGAAAACAATGTATGTTAATGATTTAGTTTCAAGATAAACAAAAAGTATGCCTGCAACTTACAACTGGTTGACTACGTTTAGGTTTAAAGTCTGGTCTATAACAAGTGCAATCACAAGTAGCTGAATTCTTACTTGAACAAATAAATAGAAAAAAAGATTAGCAAATCCTAGGTACAATTCAAGGAGAATAGAGATTCTATGTGTGATTAGGTAGATGGCTGGATAAGTAAGAAGGTAATTGATAAGAACAAAGGTAGGTAAGTTGTCAAACTGAGACAGCTCAATTTATACTGGATGTCTGGGGATAACCATTCCATGAAAACAATCAGGTCATGGTATAGGAAATAACGTGTAAGAAGCAATGTACAAGAAGAGACCATACATTTATTTATTTATTTACGTTTGTTTACCAGGAAAGTCTGACCGAGCTAGTAGCCCTTTTTCAGCAGAGTCCCGGGGAGAAAAACTCCAAATATTACAAATATATTCTTTGATTAACAAGCATAAGTACATTAAACAGAACAAATCAAGGTGTCAGAAACATTCAGATTACTTAGAGTACAAATTAGACAGTCTTGTGGACCACAAATGTTGTTAAACAAATAATATTATTATACTTGAAATGATGTCTGTTTATTTCAAGTAAGGACAGTTTCAAACATCCTGATACTAGTGTGATTACTAATTTTAACCACTATGCAGACTGCAGAACACGTAATCTGGTATATATTGCAGTCTGCCATAAATGTAATAGATTCTATGTAGGTAAGACCAACAGGACCCTTAGGGAAAGAATAAGAGAACACCTATATGCCATAAATAGGGAGAATGACATTAATGCCTTAGCTAAGCATGTACTGTTGTATGATACTACACACGTTTTTGAATTTTCAGCCTTGGAACTCATCCACACTACAATGAGGCTAGGTAAAATTGGTAATTTTACAGAGAAGGAAGAAAGTAAATGGATTATTAGATTGCAAGCTGACACAGGTCACGGTCTGAATGACAGGGTTAGTATTAGACCCTTTCTATTAGACCGAGCTCTGAAGCACTAACTTTATTTATTATTTTTTAAAAAAAAATTAAAATCTTTTAATTCTTTATACTAATATGTTTTTTATATGTTATTGAATTGTATATGACTTTGACTAATTTAATTAAGAATGTGCTAAGAGGCTGATGAAGTCATTAGTCTGAGTATTTAAGTGACCTGAAGTTCTTATGTTTTATTTAAGTCTGAAGAAGTGTCCTGTGTAGATGTGAAAGCGCTTACTACCTTCTTTACTGAATAAAGATGTTCATTTCATTCTGAGACTGGTTGGCTTCGATTGTTGTGGGGTACCTGCACCTATTGTTCAATACTTGAAATGATATTCAACCTAATAACGGAGTTTCATCTTAATAAACTGATAACATTGCAACGTGTTAGTTGCCAGCATTATCTTTTTATCTTAATTCCTTCCATGGTATTTTATCTTCAGTTCTGTTTTATAGTGACAGAGGGGGGATACTCTATCTAAATCTGGGAAAAGGAGAGAAAGGTTGAAGGGGGGGGGGGTTATTAGATAGGGTTTAGACAAGGACAAAGCCAATGAGAATTTAGGTGAGATTTAAGTGCAGTCTTGAAAAGACTGCAGGAAGGAAGGGTAGTTATGGTAGTGGGAGGTTTGTTCCAGAGCTTGGATACAGTGCAGGAAAATAGTACTTCACCTGCTGAGTTTTTGGTTTTGGTGACCTGGAGTAGATTTTTGTTGCATGAGCGTAGTGGTCTGGAAAAGTGGTAGGGTTGGAGAATTGTATGGAGGGATGGGATTCGGAGAGGGTGGTTTACCAGTTTATGAGCAAAGGTGAGTTGAGTTTGGTGTAGGGGTTGTGGAAGTTCAAGCCAGTCAAGGTCTCTAAGGGAGACACAGTGGTGGCTGTGGTAGGAGGCACCAGTGGCAAATTTTGCAATTTTATTGTAGCAGGCTTCGAGTATGTGTAGGTCTGACTGTCTAAGATTTGTAAGTATGGGTGGTGTGTAGAGTAGGGTGGAGATTAGTTGGGATTTGGCAATAGAGATTCTTGCTGGTTTGGTAAGGTATTGACAGCTTCTATATAAGGCACCCAGTTTTTTGGGAACTTTTTTTATTGTTAGTGATATGTGGGTATCAAATTTGAGATTATTGTCTATCTGTATTATCTTTGGCTTAAATAATGTTAGAGGTAGATTTGGAGGATTGGAAGATGAGGAGTTTGGTTTTATTTGGATTGAGGAGAAGCTGGTCATTAGATAGCCAGTTTTCAAGTGAAAAGAAAGATTATTGGGTGATCTGTTGGAGCTCTGTTAGAGTTGGGGCTGAGCAGATGAGGGTGGAATCATCTGCATACTGTATGAGAGAGGCATGCTTGGTGGCTGTGTGCAGGTTGTTGGTGAAAAGGGAGAAAAGTAGGGGCCATGGATGGAGCCTTGGTGAACCCTGACAGTAACAGGGAGGTTTGAGGATAGATTGTTGTCCCACATGACTGATTGCTGGTGGCCTTGTAGATAGCTGTGGAACCAGTTTGTGGCTGGTGTGGAGAAAGAGAGATCATATAGAGCATTGAGTAGTAGATTGTGAGACACAATGTCAAAGGCTTTAGATAGATCCAGAAATACAGCAGAGGAGAGGAGGTCATTGTTTTTGTGATGGAGGATAGTGTTGGTGAAGGAGAGGAGAGCAGCTGTCATGTGGTCTGAAACCATGCTGGGTATTGGAGAGGAGGTTATTGTTAAGGAGGAATTTGGAGACCTGTGAGTTGATGCATTTTTTGAGTATCTTGGAGAGGGGGGAGAGGATGGCAATGGGGCAGTAGTTGGTGAAGTCTGTGGAGGGGCCACCTTTGTAGAAGGGAATGATGTGTGATAATTTCCATAGCGTGGGTACATAGGATTCAGATATGGAGCGGTTGATTAATATGGAAATCGGATAAGCTAGGACATCAGCTGCTATCTTTAGGTATTCAGTGGCCAGGTAGTTGGCTGCTAGTTTAGTGGGTTTTAGTTTTGTCAGGAGTCTTTTTATGTAGGAAGTGGATACTGTGGAGAGAAAGAAGGTATCGAGGGGTGGTTTTGGGTTGGGTGAGGGGGGAATTTGTGTAGGGAAGTGTTTTTTGGTTAGGGATAGAACAGATTCTGTGAAGTGTTTGTTGAAGGAATCAGCAATGCTACTGGTGGAGAGAGGGGTGGTTGGTAGGTGGGTGCTTACTTTTCCTGGGCAGAGGATAGAGTTAATGGTGGACCAGAACTACTTGGGGTTGTTTTCGGAAGAGTTTAGGGACGTCTGGTAGAAAAGGGTTTTGTCTGCTTTTACTTGCTTTTTGACCTTGTTACGTAGTTCAATGAAGAGTTGCCTATCTGAGGGGTTTTTAGTAATGCACCAGCATTCCCATGTTTTATCCCTGACTTTCAGAAGGCCCCTGGTGTTTTCTGTAGCCACAGGGAGCTCTTAGTTCTGATTCTGGTGTTTCTCAGGGGGGCATGGAAGTTAAGGATGTTGAGGAAGGAAATGTTAAATAAATGGACTGCTTCATCTAGGTTATTTTAGAGGTGACCAGTTTACATTCTGGAGGGAGGAGGTGAAGGAGTTAGGGTGAAAATTAGCTTTGTTGCGAATAAGTCTGTGGGTAATGGGTTTGCAAACATTAATGTGATTTTTTAGTAGGAAGGTTGAGGAATGGTCACTGAGGGAGTCAGGTAAACAGCCTGCTAGGTAGGTATGAGGGGCTTTGTTAACTAAGACCCAGTCAAGAATGGTGTGGTTATTAGGGCTTTTATTGATCCTAGTGGGGTTTGTATTAACTGAGAGAAACTATGGAGATTTAGGTGGAGGGCTGGGTGGTTGCTATTGCAGGATAGCCAATTGATGTTAAAGTCCCTGAAGATGATAGTTTCTTGATGGAATGTTATGGTAAGTACATAACTTCTTTATCTGATGTTGTCAATCTTCATTTATTGCTTGACCTGTGGGAGAGAGTCCTTAACTATCTTAGATCTTGGGAAGACTCACGGAAGAATATTTCTGAGCAACATAGAACCAAATGATGCTCTTCTGTTAGAGACCAAATCCATTTTGTAATGAGTAATAAAGGTATGTGGAGTAGCCCATGATGCTGCCACATAGTTCTCGTCCATGGAAGTGTTAGTTTGGAACACCACTGGAGTGACTGCTCTGCTCAACTGAGAGAGAGCTGTTGGACATGCTACACTTAAAGACATCCCAATCTCTCTGAAACACATGCTACAAGGGCCTAAACCTTGTCACCACAATAAACAGAACATGCTGGAGGGATAGATTAATGTCCCAGTGCCTTCTCATACTCTGGAACAAACTACCCATTCATGTCAAGCAAAGCTTCTCATTGGCCCTCTTTAAGAAAAATCTTGACGACTGGATGGGAAATAGAAAATTCACCCTGGGGATCACTTCTGCAGCACTGCTCGACAGGGGAACAGGAAAATAATTTTCTTGGGTGGCGAAAGCCAGGGAACCTTTTTGGCTAGGCTTATATAGGGCCCTGGGCCGATAGCCTAGTACCTACCCATGAAACTATGAACCTTAGCAGGCCTAGGTAATTCAACTTTCCTCTTATTGTATATGAAGGAAATACAATATTTTAGCCATCTACATAAAGTGACTTTGGTAACTGACTTATCCATTTTAGTACTTGCAAAGGAAACAAACAGTTGGTCAGACCTTTTTATGTCTTTTGTTCAATGAAGATAGATGCATAATTGTCTATGGATGTCTAATGTTAGAAAAATATGTATTTAAATATATGTGAAATGCTAGTTTAGAAGCAAGGTAGTTTATAATGCATTTTATTCTATTAATCATATAACAGAAGGGATAAATTCATGTGTAAATGCAAGTAGCTTCTGAAACTGCAGTGTGCTTTGACCCCTGACCCTGGCAGCTGCCAGCTCAGCAAGCTTAATGTTTATGCATTTCATAAGTGATTATCCACTGGGTCAGGAAATTAAATGTGTAAATCTTCCGCTCCTTCCTGATGAGATAACTAGTCCTTGTAAATAATGAAATCTTCTCTTCCTGCATGAAGTAACTTGTCCTTGTGAGATAAAAACACAGCTGGTAAAGAAAGTGAAACAGTGAACAAATATGTATGTTAAAGACTGAATCTGCTATTGTATTTGAACTGATATGAAACCTTGAATAAGTAACTTTATAGAAGGACATTATGACTGACCAGCTGGATAGCATGTATCTAGAGGAAAAGTTTTAAAACATACTGCATCAGCAGATTAAAAGAATAGAGGCTTGTAAGCTAAAGTGATGTAGATGCCCCATGACATATCACATCAGTAAGGTGGGCATAGCTTAAATGTTAAACCTATATAAAATTGTGTGCTTCCTGTTTCATGTCAGACAAAATTCTGTACTTGTATGGTTTTTTGCCTCCTGGTGTACACTAGTAAACTTTTGAATCTGAACCTCCTGTGTATTGAATTATTAATTTTATTTAACAGTTTGGTCCTATTTCCCATGGTAAGCTGCAGATCAGAGCGTATCGGTGGTCGAATACTGTGCAGGAGAAGTTACCGAAATGGTTCTTCTTGAGTGAAAAGACCTCCGACTGAATTGTTGTGTGTAAAGAGGCTGGCCACTTTCTGATCTGTGGCGAAGAGGAATTTGAACGATTTTCAATACCGGAGGCTCAGGTAGGAAGAATTTGCCTTTTTTCTGTTTTAGATCAGGGACTAGGTTACAGTATATTGTTGTTAAGATTTGTTTTGCAGATCAGGGACAAAAGGAAGTACTGTATATTTGGTCATAGATCAGGGTAACATAATAAGGTAGACAGTTATTCTAGATAAACTGTAAACAGGAACTAAGAATTTGATATCACGTGATAAAAAAGGGTTATGTAACATTTTCTTTGACATGGGTAATTAGTGCACTAAAACTTTGCGAGATCCGCACCTAACCGAAGACGCAAAATATATGCAATTACAACGTTCTGATAACGTTAGGTATTATACGAAATGGGTTAATAAATATGAATTTGATGGTAAACTAGATAAACCTTCACTAGTTAAACTCCTTAAACAGCTTAAATCTGATGCAGGAGGTCAGGCAAAAAAGCAACGCCAACTAGGCATTCCTCAAGCACACAGGTGGATTGAGGAAGCAAATCGTAGAGAACAGAAGCTTAAAAATTCAAAAACATTATTTTTAGACAAAGAGGATAATAACTTGGTAAAAGCTACAGCTCCTCCTCCTCCTCCCTTGCCCCCTCCCTTACCCTTTTCAGGATATGAAGCGAGTGGACAGGCTGGTCCACCTCCGCGTTATCCTGAAGTTTCAGTAAGATCACAATCACTTGTTAGAGATCCTATTGAGACCAGGTCCTGAACACGTAAAACACATAGTGACACAGAATCATAGCAAATAGAGAGAAATCTACAGGATGAGAGTGAGGAAGAAATATGCCCACTTATAGAAGTTCCAAATCCTCAGGCAGGACAGGAAGGGCAAGACCCAACACTCTTAGTATATAGACCATGGAAACCAGAAGACATCTGGAAGGCTACTGAGGGAATCCCCCATCCGAAAGTTAATTTTACGAAATTTTTAGAAGATTTACAAGGCATGAGGTTAAGTTACCACTTGAATGGGGAAGAAGTAGAAAAAGTAGTAAGACAAATTATAGGTCCAGATTGGCACATGATTTGTGGCACCTGGAATCCTCGTAATGCAGAACTTAGGCCACTCCCACATAGTGGCCTTGAGTTAGACAACAGAGTGAAAGGTCTGACAGACCGAATCTCTGAGAAATGGAAACCTAGAGCAGACTGGACTTGCATTAATCAATGCATACAACAGGAAAATGAGACAATAGATGGATATTATGCTAGATTATTAGAATGTTTTAAAAATCATAGCGGTATGTCGGCTCCTGAGAACCAAGCGAATGATTCCCGTATGAACAACAATTAAAAATGCATTTTGAAAGGTTGCATTGCACCTATTAGTAGCTTCATTACGAAGCATATGATAGATCATCGAACAGGAGGCTACAAGCCTTTCGAATCGCTAGGCATGCTGAGAGACATTTTAATAGTAAAAGAAAAGAAGGCACAAGTCTTCACTGCTGAAGATGGAGCTGAAGTATTTGTATTACAGTCAGGTAAAAGGGCAAGAAGAATGCCCAGGGAAACAAACAGTCTGATAAGCGATCAGAAGATTTTGAAGAGAGGAAAAAGAGGTGAATGCTTCAAATGCGGAAAAAGGGCATCTAGCAAGGGATTGTAGGCAAAACAAAAGGTAATTACAGAAGATAAAGGAGATGAGGACTGACTATATGATAGTGAGGATCGTCATGTGAAAGTCAGAAATCATTAGGAAAAGGTAAGAAACAAAAGCAAATGTAAATGTGATAGAAGGAGTAGAGGAAGTGCAAATAGATATGGAGGATGAAGCAAATGCAATTTTGGACTTAGCATTATTGAGCTTAGAGCTCTACTTAGCGGATACGAAACCGGAAGTTACACTTCTGGTAGAGGGAAGGAAGTCAAATTCCTGTGTGACTCAGGAGCATCACGGACTTTGATACACCCCTCCAAGTTACCAGAACATTCCGAATCACCTGATTATATACTAGTAAAAGCCACAAATGGACAGCTATACAGGGAACCACGTTCCCATGATATAGCAATAACTGACCCTGTTTCAGGTATGACCCAGAGAAGTAAAATAGTTGTGTCTGCAAAGTGTCCAGTAAACCTATTGGGCAGGGACCTTATGCAGATATTTGGCATAGCAGTAGTTCCAACTGTACAAGGTATGGAGGCACAGAGATGAATGGATACCTTTGTAGTGCGATCGGAGGGTGAAACTTTTTATTGGTACAGCCAGGACCTAGTCACGACTGGTCCAGGGGCAGTAACCGAGGAACTGATGAATGTAGCCATCAGTAAAGCCCCCTCCCTTGACACTGATCAACAGCATTTGTTACACTGTACTCTATATTACTGTACCACACCAGGACCTGATAGAGAGTATGAGCAAGAACTGTTCAGAAATTGTGCAACTAGATTGGTTTTGCGTACTTTGTACTGGGATACTGAGGGGAACAGTGTAGCTAGCTGTTCATTACCTCAAGAATTCCTTGCATTGTATAGATCAAATTGGTTGCCACATGTCAGCTTGACAAAGA
The DNA here is from genome assembly GCF_019279795.1 of Protopterus annectens. NCBI lineage: Eukaryota > Metazoa > Chordata > Ceratodontiformes > Protopteridae > Protopterus > Protopterus annectens. The sequence continues at coordinate 121,830,053 of NC_056728.1, read as the reverse complement.
ACAAAAGTGTTAAATGGGCAGATTTAGGAGAAAAAGCAACAAGATGGGAGAAACAGACTGATTTAGAACTGTCAGAACAAGGGATACAAAAACAAAAACTGAATTGGTTGACACAGACACATCCAGCTGTACACTTGCAATCTAGCGAGGACAGCTGATTAGCGTTTTTATTAGAAGAAGAAGAAAAGACCTTATGTGAAATTCCAGCAACTCTTTGGTCAACAGGCAAGTCAGATGTAGGACTTATTCAAACAGCAGGACCAGTTACAATTACCCCAAAGTCAGCTTTCAGACCACAGAAAAGACAATACCCTTTGAGAAAGGATGCAGAAATAGGAATTAAGCCTATAATAGCAGCATTACTCAAAGAAGGAGTACTGGTAGAATCTCCTGATTCACCATGTAATACACCCCAATTTCCTGTTAAAAAAGCAAATGGGGAATGGCGGATGGTACAGGATTTACAAGCTGTAAACAATGCAGTAATACCTAGAGCACGCACGGTGCCAGACCCACATACTATGTTAAATGATTTAGAACCGCAACAGAAGTAGTTCTCTGTGGTAGATATTAGCAATGCTTTCTTTTCAATACCTATACATCCTGATAGTCAATATTGGTTTGCATTTACATTTCAGGGTAAAAGGTATTCATATACACGACTACCACAGGGATATTGTGAGAGCCCAACAATTTTTGCACAAAAAATGACTAGCAACCTGGCAGGATTTACCCCACCGGGAGGTAGTCAAGTTCTACTTTATGTAGATGACATCTTCCTAGCAGCCCCCACCCAGCAACAGTGCAGGGAGGATACTGTAGCATTATTGAAATTTTTAGCAATACAGGGGCACAAAGTGGAGAAAACAAGTTAGATACCTAGGATATGTAATATCCAATGAAGGTAGAATACTAGATGAGGAAAGAAAAACAGCGATTTTGCAAGCACCCAAACCAACAACCAAGAAAGAAATGATGTCTTTCTTAGGTACAACTAATTTTTGTCGGAGCTGGATACCAAATTATGCTTTGGAATCTGCTCCACTGACAGATTTGATATATAAGACACCAATGGCAGCACAAGATATTTTACAATGGACAACTGAAGCAGAAACGGCTTTCTGCAGGTTGAAGCAGTTGATAGCTTCTTCATTAGTATTAGGACTTCCAAATTATCACAAACGGTTCTTTCCCTAGATTGTAAGCAAGGATATATGACGTCAGTATTGACGCAACAACATGGGGACAAGCAACGCCCCATAGCCTACTATTCATCACAGTTAGACCCAGTGGCATGATCTTTGCCTCACTGTGTACAAGCAGTAGTTGCAGCCGCAATGGCAGTACAGGCTTCGGCCTCAGTGGTGTTATTCCACCCTCTCACATTGAGAATGCCTCATGCAGTTGCAATAATTTTACTGCAAGAGAAAGTGGCATACCTTTCTCCTGCTAGACATCTTTCATGTATGACTATACTGCTGAGCCAACCTCATATGACAATTGAACGATGTACGACATTGAATCCATCAACATTACTTCCAACTCCTGTGGAGGGCACACCACACAGCTGCCTGCAGGAAAATGAACAGTTAGCTTTACCTAGACAAGATCTTACAGATATGCCCTTGGATAATTCCGAGGTGACATATTACGTGGATGGCTCATGCAGAAGGGGTCCTACAGGGAAGAATCTGGTAGGGTATGCAGTAGTTACAGACACTGAAATTTTAGAAGCTCAATCCTTACCACACAACTTATCTGCACAAGCAGCTGAATTGATAGCTTTGACGAGAGCATGTACTTTAGCAAAAAACAAGTGTGTAAACATATATACTGACAGTCAGTATGCTTTTTCTACAGTACATGTATTTGCACAACAATGGAAAAATAGAGGAATGATGACATCCAGTGGAAAACCTATTAATCATGCGCAATATATTTTGGAGTTATTAGAATCTATTCATTTACCTACCAAAGTAGCTATCTGTAAATGTGTAGCTCATACAAAACAGCAGGATAAGATTTCGAAAGGCAATGCACGAGCTGATGCAGCTGCAAAGCAAGCAGCCTCAGACTCAGAAACTTTACTTTTAAATGAGGAATTACAACCCTCTGAGATTTTAGATTTAGACATGTTAAAAACAATGCAGACGCTTACTACAAAAGCAGAAAAACAAAAATGGGTAAAACAAGGTGCAATTCTTGAGAATGGACTGTACATTTCCAAAGAAAGAAAACCAATATTGCCGTCTAATTTATTTAGATATGCAGCTTTGTTGAGCCATGGGCAGAGCCATGTCTCAAAAGGGGGGATGGTACAGTTAGTAAACCGAATATTCCAAACATATGGATACACAAATTACACAAAAAAAAATTGTGCAGCTTGCCATACTTGTAACAAGCACCATGCACAAGGAGCATTTAAATCCAAGCAAGGAAGTTTTCCTATACCACCATACCCGTTCCATACTATCTGTATGGATTTCATAGAATTGAATAAATGTGAAGGGAAGAAGTTTTGTTTAGTTATTGTAGACATGTTTTCTAAATGGGTAGAAGCTATTCCAACCAAAAATCCAGATGCAGCAACAGTGGCAAAAGCCCTGATAAAAGAAGTAATCCCTAGATTTGGCATTCCGGGAAGGATTTATAGTGACAATGGCACACATTTTGTGAATCAAACGATTCACCAGCTTGGGAGATTTTTTGGTATCTCCTTGAAGAACCATTGTGCTTACCACCCACAGTCAGCAGGACTGGTGGAAAGGTACAATGGTACCCTAAAGAACAAGTTAAGGAAGCTAGTAGAGGAGACCCAAAAGAATTGGATATACTGTCTGCCTTTAGCACTGCCGAGTATGAGAACGGTTCCAAATGTAAAGGGTTTGACTCCCTTTGAAATGATTTTTGGGAGAGCATATCATGTGCCTCAGTGGAAAGCTCTCATGCCTGCAGAACAAGAGGCTGACAGTTCGTTAGCAGAGTATATGAAGAAATTGTTAATGAATAAATCTGTTTTGCAGTTTAACTCTTTTTCAGATAAAGACCAGACCAGAACAGTCTTGGCTCCTGGGACATACGTCTGGCTGAAAGTGACGAAAAGGAAGAATTGGGCGAGTCCAAAGTGGGAGGGACCGTACCAGGTTCTGTTGGCAACGCCTACTGCAGTCAGAGTGGCTGACAGGACGTCCTGGGTTCATTTGACGCATTGTAAACTGGTAAAGAACTTTCAACTTGATAAAAACTTTGTGACTGATATACAACCAGACCGAGATGGCCAAAAACAAAGCGAATAGAAGTTTAGAGCAACCCCAGAGATGTTGCATAATCATTTTGTTGTGTGTACATTTATTACCTGTAATTGTGACAATTTTCCTCTTGTTGTGGTTTATCCTACAAACAACTACGCAAGTGAAAGTGAAAAGGCGTGATGAGATGTCTATAGACTGGCATCCAAATTTTAACACATACCTAGCCATGAGATGTGTGTATGCAGAGACTACGAACATTTCAAATTGCTGGGTGTGTACAGCTATACCAACAGCATATGGAGGACTGATAATGTCTGCTGTCCCTTTGGGGATAAATGAGACTTGGGAGAATTTACTTTTCGACACAGGAACTGTGAGATCACAGGATAAAATAGCTTTATTTTTACCTATCACACAAAAAGGAGTTGTATGTTTCTACAAAAATGACACTCTCCAGGTGGGCTGGAGCAATTGTAATATAACCATATCTTACCGATGTTATATTAAGAATAGTAATGGCAATACTTTTTGCAATACTAATTATGACTCGTATTTAAACTCATTGAAAACAACTATGAGTGACATTCAAAGAAATCCAGTTTTGTTTAAACAATTGTCAGTTATAGATCAGAAAATGTTTCATGCAGGGCTGATGCGTATTAGTACTAAAGTAGAAAACTGTTATTTTATTTGTGGGAAAAAGGCATATAAATGGTTACCTGAGAATTGGTCCGGCAGTTGTTTTTTGGGTTACTTGGTTCCGCAATAAGACATACTACAGAATTACCTTTGGGTAAGATCTAAACGTAAGAGAAACAGCTCGAAAGCCGAAGGTCCATTTAAGAAACCTGTGAATCCAGTTGGGAAGATCGAAGCTGGTTGGAAAGACCATAATTCAGTAAAAGACAAAGCGAATTGACTCATATGGACTTGAGTGACAGTGTTATATCCTGGGCAGGAATATTACCAGCCTATGGAGCAGTCAAATCGATCTGGGAGCTGAGGAAGTTGTGAAACTTCAAGTAATGAGTAATGCAACTTTTTCTGCCCTAGAACTAGTGACTGATGAACTGAATGCAATGAGAACTGTTGTGCTACAAAATCGGATGGCTCTTGACTTCACCCTAGCGGCGAGAGGTGGTGCGTCTTGGCGCTTATCAAAGAAGAATGCTGTGCTTATATACCTGACAATCGTCATGAGATAAATAATCACCTAGAGGTAATTCAGCAAGTATCAGCCATGACTGAACCAGGCCCAAATCCACTGACGAACTTTTTCCAGAATCTGTTTGGGGGGTGGGGTTCCATCCTAATGAACATTCTAATTGCTATTTGTGTGGGTAATAGGAGCATGTGCTTGCTGTGGAATTCCCTGCATGAAAAGATTAATCAAAGATTTTGTTGATGTATCTGTTACTGAAACTTTCTACCAAGATATTGAAATTGAAAGATTGATTTCAGATGACGCTTTTTCTGAAGTATAGATTGAATGACTCACCTAGCTGAAAATCCTAAGTGGAAAAGGTTAGGAGATGAAATAACACTATGCATACTTAAAAAAAAATAGAATAAAAAGTATTAATAGGGGGGAAATGTTAGAAAAATATGTATTTAAATATATGTGAAATGCTAGTTTAGAAGCAAGGTAGTTTATAATGCATTTTATTCTATTAATCATATAACAGAAGGGATAAATTCATGTGTAAATGCAAGTAGCTTCTGAAACTGCAGTGTGCTTTGACCCTGACCCTGGCAGCTGCCAGCTCAGCAAGCTTAATGTTTATGCTTTTCATAAGTGATTATCTGCTGGGTCAGGAAATTAAATGTGTAAATCTTCCGCTCCTTCCTGATGAGATAACTAGTCCTTGTAAATAATGAAATCTTCTCTTCCTACATGAAGTAACTTGTCCTTGTGAGATAAAAACACAGCTGGTAAAGAAAGTGAAACAGTGAACAAATATGTATGTTAAAGACTGAATCTGCTATTGTATTCGAACTGATATGAAACCTTGAATAAGTAACTTTATAGAAGGACATTATGACTGACCAGCTGGATAGCAAGGCCATATTGTATCTAGAGGAAAGGTTTTTTAAAACATACTGCATCAGCAGATTAAAAGAGTAGAGGCTTGTAAGCTAAAGTGATGTAGATGCCCCGTGACATATCACATCAGTAAGGTGGGCATAGCTTAAATGTTAAATCTATATAAAATTGTGTGCTTCCTGTTTCATGTCAGACAAAATTCTGTACTTGTATGTTTTTTTGCCTCCTGGTGTACACTAGTAAACTTTTGAATCTGAACCTCCTGTGTATTGAATTATTAATTTTATTTAACATCTAATAAATGCAAACAGTACTCCCCTTTATTTGAGTAATTGGGAAAAAATACCAGTAGATTGATTGCCTGATTGATATTCTTTTCTGACACCAACTTTGGCAAAAAGGAATGGTTTGTTCTCAGTGAAACTCTGTCTTTGTGGAATATCAAATAAGGTGGTTTGCAAGATAAAGCCTGAATTTCAGAAATCCGTCTGGCAGATGTTATTTTTACCAAAAGTATAGTTTTCCAAACAAGAATTTCAAGTTGTATTCAGCAGCAGGCTCAGAGGGAATGAAGCATTGCTTGTACTACTGTTTAAATCTCAAGATGTATATGGATCCTTATATGGGGGTTTTAACATCAAGGTCCCTTTTAAAAATGCTTTGCAACAGCTATGAGAAATGAAAGAACATTCTTTGAACCCATTACGAAAATTTGAAATAGATGCTAGTTGAACCTTTATGGTAGAGGAAGAGGCCCCTGCTTAAAACAGTAACGCTAAGAATTCTAAGACTTAATCGATAGGTACAGAGGAGGGATCAATGTTATTCTCACAATCCCAGAAGAAAAATCTCTTACATTTACTATTGTAGAGTTTTCTGGTGGAAGGCTTGTGGGAGGCCAAAAGAATCCTATGAACTGGGGAAGAAAGTTTATTACACCTGTCAATTAATGGAACTGGAGAAGCCAAGCCGTGAGCTTGAGGTTTTGAAGGTTTGGATGAACTAATCCATCTGGATAGGATGGGAGATCCGGATCTGGGTCCAGAGACCATGTTCATTGCATCAGATAAGGTCAGAGAAAGGGGAACCAAATCTGTCAAGGCTAGAAGGGAGTAATGAGGATTACTTTGCTCTTCAACCTGATTGCTTTCTTTAGAAATTGAGGAGTTGATGGGAAGGGGGGAAAGCATACAAAAGACTGGAGGGCCAATTGTGCAGGAGAGCATCTCTCTGGGACTACGTGAGGGCAAAGTAGCTGCTGCACTTGGTGTTTAGGGGTGATACAAAATGGTCACAATAAGGCTGGTCCCAGCGATGAAAAATATTTTTCACCACCCTGGGATTGAGAGATCACTCATGAAGCAGAAGAATGCATCTGCTCAGTTTTTCTGCTATCACATTGGATATCCCCTGTCTGGAATATGCGCTGCTATCAGAAAGCTCACCCACTGCCAGACTCTGACTGCTTCTCGACAAAGAGGGTAAGACTTAGTTCATTCTTGTTTGCTGATGTACCAAACTACTGACATAGTGTCCATCTGAATCTCAATCGTTCCTAGAGGGAGAGTAGTTTGAAAGTCCTGCAATGCTAAAAGCACTTCCCTCAGCTCTAGAACACTGATATGCATGCTGGCATCCATGGGGAAACAAGTGCCTTGGACCGTCTTGCCCAGATAATGCCCCCCCTCACCCAATATGGGAGGCATCTGTTGTCACTATGAATTGGAGCTGATACGGGACAAAAGGTTGGTCCAGGAGAATTTCCTTTGACTGGATCCACCAAGCTAGGTCTTCCTTGCAATGATTAGTAATCAAAATGTGGTGTGATGTTGGTTGATACAGAATGGACCACTGGGGGGATGCTAAAATCCATTACAATATTCTCATGTGATATCTCGCCAGGGGAACTAATGTGATGGTCGCTGCCATCGAGCCAAAAACTTGCAGATGGGTACTGATCTGCTTCTGATAATTTTTTCCACTTGTTTTTTTTTAATCTTTGCAATCTCATTTAATATAGCAATGCTATGCAAGCATTGGTATTTACTACTGCTCTCATGAATTCTATATTTTGCAGTGAAGTTACATGTGATTTTTGATAATTTACGATAATCCCCAGTTGGAGCAGGTCTGAAGAATGTAGTCTCTTGCTTGTTCTAGAAGATGCCTTGTAGAAGCGGTAATGAGTCAGCCATCTAAGTACAGAAACACCCAGAATCCTTGTAGTCTTAAGTGAGCTACTAGTACTGCAATGCATTTGGTGAACACTCTGGAGGCTGTGGTGAGACCAAAGGGCAGGACTCTGAACTGGTAATGACTGACTCCCAGCCAAAAGTGTAGAAATCTCCTGGAGCAATTGTCCATTCTGATGTGGTAATACGCATCCTGGAGATCTATAGAGCACATCCAATCATTTTTTCTTAGAAACAGGAAAATAGACTGAACCGTGACCATCCAGAATTTTGTTAGTCGAAACGATTTGTGCAAAACACTTAGATCTAAAATTGGTCTCCAGTCCCCTGCCTTTTTTGGCACTAAAAAGAATCTTGAGTAAAATCTGGATTCTATCTGGTCTGGTGGGACCTTCTGGATGACTCTTTTTTCTGATTTTGTGGGCCACCTCTGCCGTGTGGACTGCATCTTCCATTAAAGCTCCCTCCTCTGCCTCTAGGAGAGCCACTACTATACCTGTCTTGAAAAGACCCCTGGAACTTTCTGAACCACATTTTCTGTTCCTCAAAAAGGATCTTTGAGGAGTAGAAAAATGTATGCCCATTGCAAAAAGAGTCTTTCCATCCTTTTCACACATGGACAACATTTCTCGAACATTAGGGCCAAAAAGGGACAATCCATCAAAGGGAGCATTGACAAATGAAGACTTGAATGGTTCCACAAATTCGCACAAGTGCATCAAGGTGTTTCTTCTTATGGCTAAGCCAAATCCCACTGCTCTAGTCATCCCTTTAGCTGCACGTTCTTTGAGCCTCATGGACAAATTAGAAATGGACTCTAGGGTGGCCAGCTGAGAAGCAACCTTGCCTTGGACTTCATCAGGTACATCTCCTGTCAGGGTATCTGATAACTCCTTAATCAGATCCCTCTGCACTCTGGTGAAGTGTACCATAAAGTCCGAAGACCACAATGCAAAGGTCTTTGAAGCATAAACCCACTTTTTACACCTATCCATCACCCAAGACACTCTATTGGGTGGATGGATAATGGAACTTTCCTCTGCTAGTTCCTTTTTTGTGACCACTGCTACCGCCATGGCATCTAACGATAATCCCTTTACCAGAACTGATGGTCCTCTGGTGCAATTAAACTTTTGTCTGGCCTCTTTGGGATAGGTACTATGGTGTCAGAACCTTCCACACCTGCTGCGAGATCAACTTAATGATTTCATCAGCAGGCGGAGTAACGTAAGAGGAAGATGGTCAAGTGCCATCATACAGCCACCTCTCTGTTTAAGGATGTCTCCAAAGGAAGAGTGAATGTGGGAAACCCTCCTCTTTATCAAAACTAGTGTCCTTTGTGATGGATTCCTCCAGGCAATCTAAGTGGTTCCTGTTACACTTCCTCTTCTGAGGAATCTCCTCCTTCGGGAGATCTGGAGAGGAATCAGAAGAGCACAATATCTGAAGAGGTGTCTCCTGAGGCTTTGGCGCTCACTGTCCAGGTGTCGATATTGGAGGAATTTCTGGAACAGAGGAAGGATCAGGGAACTGCTCAAACAGTGAAGGAGCCAACTGGATGCCCACAGTGGACAGGGCCCTCTCCATGGCCTGGAAGGCTGCCCCCTTCCAAAGAGGAAATGGTGACTGGAACTAAGAAACACTGCTTCAGAACCATGGTCACTCCCTGCTCCAAATAGGCTGCTCCTGAAGCCAAAGCCAGGATAGAACTAACGAGTGATGAAGTCCCAAGGTGCAGAGACAGCTTTGAAAACACCATAGTGGAGTCCCATCTCTCAGAACCGACAGCATAACCATGACCCCAAGAGTTCTCCAGATTCGACAGAACTGAAGAACTCAGGGTAGAAATTGGTACAGGAGATCTAGATCTTGTCAGAACCAAAACAGTTAGTGCCAGGAAAATCATAGCCAGAATCCCCAAGGTCTCAGAGGAGGTTAGAGGAGGAAGAGAAGGAGGGGGTCACAGAAGGAAGTATTCTGGCACCCAAAAGGGCTGGAACCAAGGGCACACCTGCCAGTCCCCTTGCCACAAGGAGCTGATCCACCAACCTCAGCACATCCATTTATGTCAGCCTCTTGGTGGAATGAATTGACTGGGTAGAGGGTGATTTAGGTCTTTCCAAAATGGGGGCTGGGTAACTGACCAGCAAAGGGATCTATGGATGGGGAGTATCTGGTCCTAGGTCTATCCAAGAAAGAAAATTCCATGCATTCAGTTGGAACCGAAGATATTGGTGCCAAAATAGAAGACGGCGCCCAGGCTGTTGGCTCCATGGACTGATCTAATATCTGTGCTGATAACTTCCACACCAATGGAGGAGACACTTTTGGTGCCAAAATCAGCACCAAAATATCCTTTGTAGAAACTGTTGGTTGTGCAGTGGCAGAGGGAACCAATGTTCTATGTTTTTTGATTGTCAGTGCCTAGGGAGAAGCTGGCACCAATTGACTCCTCTTTTTTGGTTTGTCTAATTTTGAAGATGAGGTTGATGAGGAAGGGGAAAAAGCATCTGTTTTGCTTCTGCCAGAAAAAAAACAGATAAGGCATCCTCAAAGGAGGAGTTTATCACCCCCTTTAAAAGCAATTTATTCTTCTTTTCTACCACAGCCCAGTGACTAAAGGCATGACAGATTGAACAATCCTCTTGCAAATGCACTGGGTGCAGGCAATAGACACAAAGAGAGTGCTCATCGGAACTGGGCACCTTAAAACCACACTCCTGACATTTTTTAAAAATGGAGGTGCCTTTACCTTTGTTAGCCATAATCCAAACAACTAAAAGACACACAGAGCCAAATTAAATCAATAAGAAGAAGAAAGAGAGAAAAAGGCTATCAACAACGGTAGAAGAGAGTACCAAAGGTACAGAAAGCTACCAGCAGTGATGGTAAACAAACTACAGTGAGTGTAGGAGAAAGAAACAAAAGATACTACTTTATTTTTGGATGAAGAAAAGGGGAAAGAAATAACGACTACCAACAATGGTAGTGCAAAATACACTGAAGTGTATAAGGGAAGAACGAAGAGGAGACGTAAAGGTTATCATAGAAAAATGGGTAGGTAGTAGAAGGAAAAATCAAAAAACTATACAAAAAAGGAAATAAACTTAAAACTATCCACAAATGTGAAATGCAGCAAAAAAAATGAAACTTAGTTTGGGAGCAAGTTGGCAACGCATCTGTCACAGGAAACTACAAACAAGATCTGAGGTAATTGGGAGAGGAGCATTCTGGGTAGGACTTAAGTTTGAGAGTTTTTGGTCCTCACAGACTGTAGTAACAGCTGAGTCAGTTACGATATTCGGAACTGAACCCAAGGTCAAGGAATAAATAAAGATTGACAATATCAGATCAATAGGATAGATGGTGTCAGCTGGAACTGCTACTAAGGAACAGCATGGAGTCAGTTTTATTGCTTTACGTGTTTACATTTGGAAGAGGGAGCAGTATTTTATCTGGACATCTAGACTATGTTAGCTGAAATTCTGTTGGAACAGTTATAAGATCACTGATGATGCACAGCAGAGTAAAAATATACACATATTGAATCAGGTTCTTACAATATATGTCCACTTTGAAAAGTAGTGAGCCCAGCACTGGATCCAGTGGCATTGCCATCAGGAGATGGTAAGGCGTTGGCAGGGAGCCCACTCATTTGATAAACTGAGCCCTATCACTGAAATAGCTCACAGACTTGAAATGGAACTTGGGATATAGCCCAGATCTGCTAATTTACAAAGCAGAGTAGTATTACTGGCTATAGCACATACCTTGAGAAGTACAAAAATGTTGCAGCTATGGAATTACCTTTAGCAATGTAGAAACATATCTGTTCTACTAAACTGAAAGGGCAATGCTGGCACCATGCTCTGGCCAAAAAACAACAACAGTGCTCCCAGAAGGCAAATGCACTCTAAGTAACTTAATATTTGCTCATATATAATTTTTCCAGACAATTAAGATATCCTTGAAAGAACATTATTTCAGTGTGGCAGTGAAGCCTCGTTAATATAAAGGTAGACCATAGGTCTCACTCTATTTGAAAGGCATGGTGTCTTCTCAGATGCCTGTTCTGAAAAGGTTTGTAAAAGGCAGTGACAGACTGCTATGAACAAGTATAAGAATAATGGATATATTCTATCTGGAGAAGGAACATTGTGCATTTTAGCAGCATCAGGAGTTCATAACTTGATAACTGACTAGCTGCAGACAGAAAGTAGACAGCAGTAAAAAAGCAAAGAGATTCATGTGTCAGTTAGAAAGATTTACTTGGAGATGAGTTTTGAAAATCATAGCAATGACCTCCACACTAGCATTGAGAGATGGTGCCAGGCTACACGTCTTGCCAGATAAAGGCAGTTTATTAACGGCATTCTTTTCATGAAAATCATAGCAATTAACTCCACACTAGCACTGAGAGATGGTGCCAGGCTACACGTCTTGCCAGATAAAGGCAGTTTATTAACGACATTCTTTTCATTACTTTTGGGTAGGTGACTGATTAGGAATGAATCAGTCATGTTTGGATTTCATAAGCAGCAGGTTAATTCTTTTTTCACTATTCTGTCTTTCTGTAGTATGTTTGCAGTCTGTCTTTGAAGCAAAGATTATACAGGGAATCAACTAGAAGCATATTTATTTTTTATTTGATTACTTACTTAATTACTTATTTATTTATGTTGCATAAATATTTATTTGCAGGAGCCGGACTTGACACAATGGCTCATTTTCTATTATGACCTTACTACATGTTGCAGAAATACATCCAGCAGAGCAAAGCAACTGAAGTAAAAAAATTATTTAATTAAATAATAAAGATTAGTAATGGTATATAACTCAGGAGAGTGCATACGTGTTGCAAATGAATAATAAAACAAATAATACTGTAGCTCAATTATATTGTGCATAACTCAATAAAACTCCCTCAAGACAAGGAGGTGCTGTAACTCACTGATTACTAGTCCCCCTCATTCTGCCATCCTAGACATCCATGGGACAGTTATGTGCTTTATCCTGCAGATCTTTAATGGGATAATTTTGTCAACAATATTTAGTGCTGTTAAAGAAAAGCACTATTCTGCTGCATCAGTGAAAATACACTGAATATCCAGCTAATATCAGTCAGTGCTTGAAGGACTGTAAAACTGGCTATTCTTCCATTTTTCACAAACTAGAGATAGCAGGAGGTTTCCATACATTCCTGCATTCAAATGACTGCTAAATAGTCAGCTGGGAAACCTCTGACTCATCATCATCAACCCGCTTTTCCCCACTGCTGAAATCTTTCTTGATTCAATGCCACTGTCCTACCTCCTCTGATAGTCATACATGACTGTCATAGGTCTTTCTCTCGCAATCCATCCATTTCTTCAATGCATTACCTTGTTTACTCTTGCCTTCTTCCTGTCTCTTCCAAATCTCTTCACCAGATTGTCTTTTGATTTCGTGCACATGTGCCCAAATCATTGTAACCTATTCATTTTGACCTTCTTTGCAACTGGGAGCCACTTTTGCATTTGCTCAGATGTCCAAATTTCTTCATCTATCCCACATTGTGCATCAGATCACCATCACAGATACTTCAGCTCCATCACCTCAAGCTTCCTCAGCTATTCTGCCTTTACTGTCCAGGTTTCTGTACCACTTAGTAGTACTGATCGCGCCACTGTTTTATACACCATACTTTGCAGCTTCTTTGGCTCCGTTCTGTCACACACTACCCCTGAAACACTGTGCCAGTTAGCTGCAGCCCCTCTGATTCGAACTTTGACCTCCTCATTCAGATGTCCCTTCTCCTAAACCACCCCTCTCGGATATTTGAAGCTGTTCTATTACTTTCCCTTCTATCTCAATATTCAGCTTCTTCCGATTTCCCACATTTGCTGCCATGACTTCTGTCTTGTCTACACTCAGTGATGTGTGTCTTCAGTTTTGCATTCCATTCCCTTAGCATTTGCTAAAGCTTTTTATTTATTTATTTATTTATTTGTGTATTTATTTATTTATGTATTTATTTGTTTTTGTTTACTGGGGAAGTCCAACTGGGTAATATCCATTTTCAGCAGAGGCCGGGGAGAAAAATCTCCATTTGCTTACAATGTACTATACTAAGTTCCAGTTAAACAGAGCAGTTACATTTCTGTCTACATTTACACAAACAGTAGTTACATTTATACATTCTAAGATTTTACAGAGGTGAAAGTTACTAAAGAAAAATCCCACATACACCACATTGGATTGTACAGACAGCAGTTATGTATAAAAATTGTTTGGTCATTTCAGTGAGAGGCTGGGTATACTCTGTTTAAGGAGACTATTTGGAGAGTATCATACAGTGAACACAAACTCTCAACCTAGAGATCAGCATGTGCAGGACCAAGATTGGTTAAGATGTTGTTTAAGCAGTGGTTTAAAAGTACTGAGCTTGTTGGAGAGTTTTATTTGTGTGGGGATACTATTCCAGAGTTTAGCGAGTAAAGCGAGTCTCCTGCAACATTATTTGACATATCTGTAAGTAATAAGAATTTGTTACATGAGCGGAGGTCGCTTGCTGGACAGTAGGTCAGTAATAAGTTATGTAGTGCAGGGCATTTTTCTAAATGATGAACATGTCTGTGTGCTGTAGTTAGTTGTGAACAGGTTAGGTAGTTGTGTAGTGCAAGCCAGTTTAATTGATCTAAACTATGACAATGGTGGGTCCTATGAGGGAGATTGGTGGCAAATTTTGCTACTTTATTGTAGCAGGAGGCAAGTTTCTTTCTTTGACTATTGTTTAAGTTTATTAGGATAGGAGAAGCGTATAAGAGAGTTGGAAATAAGAAAGTAGTGGCTAGAGTTTTTCTTGCAGTATCTGTAAGGAATCCATTGATCCTTGAACATGTGGGAGAAATAGACAAAAAAGAAGTTATGTACTCACCATAACATTCCATGTGAGTTGTTTATCTCACCTTTATTCTCACTGATGGGTTCGGAGCCGATCCTCGGCTCCGATACGGCCGTTAGCAAAGCTCAATGTTTACCAGTAGCTCGAGACCAAGCCGCTTATCCCATGATGCACTGCTGAAATTACCTCAGATCATGTTTGCTGTGTGTATATATAACCCTGTAAGGGGTGCACTCCCCAAGAAAGAAGAAGAAGTATTGAATAACCAGGATGATACTAGCCTCTAGGTCAACTGTCAGCCAGGAGAAGGATGGCGGGAGGGACGTGAGAATAAAGGCAAGATATACAACTCACATAGAACGTTATGGTGAGTACATAACTTCTTTATGTGAAGTTGCTAAATCTCACCATTTATTCTCACTGATGGGTAGCGTCCCTAGCACCCGCAATCCTGGTTGGCTCATGGGAGTACATTTTTCAGGACAGTAGAACCAAAAGAAGACCTGTCCCTGGAAGCCTTATCCATTTTGTAATGAGTGATAAAAGTATGAGGCTTAGACCAAGTGGCTGCAGCACAAATGTTATCAAGGGGCAATTTGGCTTGAAAAGCAGAAGACGTAGAAACGGCTCTGGTTGAATGAGCCTTTACATTGTGTGGCAAAGGTATGTTAGCAGTTGCATGAACAAATGAGATACAATCCGATAACCATTTTGAAAGGGTTGTTTTAGCCACTGGTCTACCTTTTCTGGCCTCTGAAAAGGATACAAAAAGCTGATCTGATTTCCTAATATCCTTAGTTCTACCAAGATAAAATCTGAGCCATCTGTGCACATCAAGTTTGTGTAGCATGTATTCTTATTTGTTAGAATGGTTGGGAAAAAAGACTGGCAACTCAATGACCTAATTGATATTAGACTCAGAACAGACTTTAGGCAAAAAGGAGGGTTTTTTTCTGAGAGATACTCTATCAGCATGGAAAATCATATAAGGAGGTCTGATAGATAATGCTTGAAGTTCTGACACTCTGCAGGCAGAAGTAATGGCCACTTGAAAAATAGTTTTCCCAGGACAAAAATTTGAGATCACAAGATGATGCTGGTTCGAAGGGGGGAAGAATTATTTGAGATAGCATAACATTCAAATTCCAAGGAGAATAAGGGGTTTTGACAAGAGGCCTCATGAAAAACACCTTTGAGAAAAAACTTAGATAACTTATGGGCCATAATATTTAACCAATCCAATCCAAGGTAGAAATTAGATATGGCAGCTAACTAAACCCAGACTGTGGCAGCTGCTGCTCCTTCCTTAAAAATCATTGTCAAAAACTCTAAAATGGATGACAAAGGAGCTTGGAAAGGGTACATTTTTTTGTATGCTGGCCCAGATGGAGAACCTTTTCCACTTACTGCGATATAGTTTTCTGGTGGATGGTTTATGAGAAGACAGTAGAATTTGTTTTGTGTCATCTGAGAGGGAATGAAGCCTGGCTATTTGGGGAAGTGGATCAGCCAAGCAGTCAGCTTTAGAGACTGCAGTGAAGGATGGAGGTCCCCTGACGGGTGTGTCAGGAGGTCTGGAACTGGGTCCAGGATCCATGGATCTTCCAGCAGATGATGGTGAAGAAAAGGGAACCAAATCTGTCGATGCCAATGGGGGGCTATAAGGATAACAGTCCTTCCCAGCGACTTTGCTTTCTGTAAAAACCTGGGTATCAATGGAATTGGAGGGAATGCATATAGGAGACCCGGAGGCCAATCGTGTACAAGTGCGTCTGTTGGGGGATGTCCTGGAGGTGGTATCAGGGCAAAGTAGTGTCTGCATTTGGTATTGATGTGACTGGCAAAGAGGTCACAGCAAGGCTGGCCCCATTTGCAGAAAATCATGTCCGCAACATGTTGGTTGAGAGACCACTCATGAGGCAACAAGATTGCCCTGCTCAGCTTGTCCGCTATCAATTTGGATTTCCCCGGGATGTGCATTGCTAACAGAAAATGCTGGGATGACACAGCCCATTGCCATACCCTGAGGGCTTCTTGACAAAGGGGGTAAGACTTGGTTCTGCCCTGTTTGTTCAAGTACCAGATCACTGACATGTTGTCTGTCTGAATTGCAATTGTCCCTAGAGGAAGAGAGTCCTGAAAGTACTGCAACGCCAGAAGTACTGCTCTCAACTCCTGAACATTGATATGCAGATGTAACTCTTAATCCGTCCATGTGCCTTGGGCAGTTTTTCCCTGAAAATGCCAAAAGGCACAAAGGGATGTCCTATTGTGACATGAAGAGACATCAACCACCACTGAAGGTCCCTCTTGCAAGAGTTTGTGATGAGAATCATATGGTTCATTGGCAATTTCTAGTAAGACCATTGAGCGAACAGAAGCCACTGAAGAATTCGCATATGCATCCTTTCAAGTGGAATAGCTAGAATTGCTGCCACCATCAAACCTAGTACCTTCAAGACCTCTGCAGCTGTAGCTCTGTTCTTTGACATCAATGAGTTGATGTGTTGGCAAAGAAGTGAGACCCTTTCGACTGGAAGACGTAGAGTGGTGGTAGAAGTATCTAACTCTGCTGCTATAAAAATGGTATGCTGCAATTGCGACAAGGCAGACTTTTCAAAGTTGACTGCAATACCTAAGTGGTTGCAGAGTGTCAAAGTAGATTCTGTTGCCTGAATCAATTGATGCCTGGTGGTGACGGTAAGGAGCCAATCGTCTAGGTATGAAAACACCTGGAATCCTAGACGCTTCAGGTGAGCCATGACCACTGCCATGCATTTGGTGAACATTCTGGGGGCTGCAGTGAGACCAAAGGGCAGGGCTCGAAACTGGTAGTGATTGGCTCCCAGACGGAAATGCAGGTGATCTCTGGAGTGTCTGTCCATCTTTATGTGGTAGTACGCATCCTTGAGATCAATGGAGCACATCCAATCACCTTTCCCTAAAAAGGGAAGAATGGCCTGAAGCATGACCATTCGGAACTTCTCTTTTTTTACAAATTGTTTGAGTCTGCTGAGGTCCAAGATGGGTCTCCAGTCCCCTGTTTTCTTTGGAACCAAAAAGAACCTTGAGTAAGTTAAGAATCCTGCTTGGTCTGCTGGGACTGGCTGGATGACTCTTTTTTTCTAGCAACTTGTGGACCTCTATAGTTGCTTGTCCCCTGTGACTGGGTGGAACATCCAAGATTCTTTTGACAGGAGTGGGAGGGGAAGAGAACGGTATAAAATACCCTCTAGAAATGATGCTTTGTACCCAGGTATTGGATGTTATGCTTAGCCAGGCTTCTGGGTACAAAGATAAGTGACCCCCGACTGCCTCCAGAGCCAGACAGCCAGGTCTCCTTTCAGGAGCGTTGGTAGGGCTGACCAAAGAACTGGCCTCTGTCACCCTGCTGTTGCAGACCCCCCCCCCTGCAGTGCAGGCAGCATCTTCCATTATAACCCCCTCCTCTGCCTCTAGAGGGGGTTTCGCCATGTGAGTCCTGAAAGGCTCCCTGGGATTTTTGGAACCACATCTGTGTGGAGTGCGGGGAATGCCTTCTGTGTGGAGTATGCATGTCCTCCCCGCGGTTGGGTGGGTATTCAAAAGACATGCGTAAATGGGCGTGCCTTCGTTAAAGGTTGGACGGTGAGCTGGCACCTTGGCATTCGTGAAAATCTACTGTGAATTATTAGCGAACCAGAGTTCCACTGTGGCAACCCCTAACCAGGAAAAGCCGAAAGACCAACAACAACAACAACAACATCTTTCTGCCCTTAGGACCCTTGGGATAGGGCCAAGTAGGGGTAGAAAAATGGACTCTGATGGCAGATAGAGTCTTTCCCTTCCTGCTCACACCTGGTTAGAGTTTCCTTTACCTTGGGCCCAAACAGGGATGAGCCATCAAATGGAGTGTTGATAAAGGAAGAGTTGACAGGCTCCACAAAGGAACAGAGACGCATCCAGGCTTGTCTACGCAGAGTAATGCCTGAACTAGCAGCCCAACTTGAACCATCAGATGCGTAAGATGAGACACATGGACGAGTTCACAATCGAGTTTAGGGTAGACAGCTGGGTGGTAATTTTGTCAGCAACCCTGCAGCTACCGTACCCTGGAGAGTTATCTCCTAGCTCCTTCAGGAGATCTCTTTGTAGTCTGGTAAAATGGGTTAAATAGTTCAGTGATCGAAGGGAAAAAGTCACTGAACTAAACATGCGTTTCCCATATCTATCCATGATCCTGCAATCTCTGTTAGGAGGATGGATAGATGAGGACATCTCAGATGTTTCCTTTTTGGTGGCTGCCGCCACCACCATGGCATCAACTAGCACTCCGTTAGTCAAAAAAGCTTTGTCCATGGGGGCAGAGATGAACCTATTTGGCTTCCGAGGGATAGGTTCCATGGCCTCCGGAGACTCCCACGCCTTACGAGAGATCAGCTCCATGAGCTCATTGTAAGGTGCAGACACCCAAGAGGTGGAAGGTTGAAACCTGAAAGCCTTCAAGAGCACTGACTCATCCTCAGTAGGGCTTTTGGACTGCCAACCACTCCTCTGATTAAGGATCTCTAATATCTCCACAAAGGAGATATCCTCAGAGGGGAATCGAGGGGACCCTTCTGATTCATCCAAGTCAGTCTCAGATATCAAAGACTCCTGTGGGGAGTCCAAGTGCCTCCTCTTGCACAGTCTCTTCCTGGGTACCTCCTCAGTGAGGGCTACTGGGGAGGTCTCAGAAGAGCAGGGGGTGCCCTGTGGGGCTACTTGAGGCTCAGGGTCTCCACGCTTGGGTTGACCGGTAGAAGCAGGAGCAGACACAGGCGCTTTAGGGGAGGAGGAAGCCAGACCTGATGCTGATGATGTCTTTGGAGACAGGACTTTCTTCATGGCATTGAACGCACCATGACTCCAATGAGAAGGGGTAGACGGATCCAGAGGGACTGTCCGATCCTCTCGCACCAAGTCCATGGGCTTCAAGCCCGAGGTAGGAGCCGAGCTCATCCAAGCTGAAGCCCCAAGAGGAAGAGTCAGCACCGACAAATCAGTATGAATATCCTCTCCGGACCCAAGAGGAGAGTGTCAGCTCCTAGATTCCCCAGACGGTGCCAAGGACGTCCGAGTAGATGGAACCGATAACACCAGAGCAGGTCTCGGCTCCACAGGCTCAACAACCATCAGGTCAGCCTTCTCCGGCTCTGAAAGTCCAGTACAGCTTGGAGGAGGAGCAGTCAAATCTGGGGTAATGGTCTTCGGTTCCGACGGAGGCATCGGAGCTGATAACAATTTGGCAAGGCCTAGTGCCCGTAAAAGCTTCTGCACCAACTGGTCCATATCCAGATCTGAGAGACTGACAGAAGACTTTGAGGAGTGCACAGTGGGTGCTGATTGAAGCAGAGGAGATGAGGGAATCTCAGAAACCAGCTCCAAAGCTGTGAGCTGGCTCTGAACGGAAGGGACACTCAGTTCCGAAGGCAGTGGAACCGATGACCCTACACCCTCTATTTTTTTATCCTTTTGAGATAACTTGGAGTCACCTGAAGATTTGGATGACTTAGAGGATTTTCTAGCACCATTCTGGTCACCCAGTGCTTCTGAGAAGGGGTGCTGAAGTAAACCCCTATCCACCAATTTCCTCCTCCTCTCTAAAAGTACCCTGGAAGAGAAGGAGTGACAGATGCTACAAGAGTCTTGGAGGTGTAATGCCCCCAGACAATAGACACACTGAACGTGCCCGTCTGTGATTGACATTTTTTGTCCACAATCCGGACATTTTTTGAAGCCTGATTTAGGATTTTGCTTCTCTTTCTATTCAGACATCCTTTTAAATTTAGACAAATTTAAACAAATAGCAGAAACACACTCTAAGCAACTATTGGCTACTGAAATAACTACTAACTAAGAATTTAGTTAAATACAAGGCCAACACTACTAGGCCATCTGCTAACTAGAAACACTTCTATATAAAAAACAAAGCCAATACAGGGCACTTAGCCAAGGATCGGCTCAGAACCCATCAGTGAGAATAAACAGCAAGATTTAACAACTTCACATTGAAGGTTCATAGGTTCATACTAGGCTATCTGCCCTAGGGCATTTATAAGCCTAGCCGGAGTGTGTTTGGCTTTTGCCACCCATTTTAAATTAATTTTGCTATGCCCTTTTTCAAGGTTAGTATACTGTGCCTCTGTCTAACAGTGACACAGAAGTGATACCCGGGGTAAACCTACGATCTCCCATCCACTCATCAAGATTCCTCTTGAAGAGAGTCAATGAGGGACTCTGCCTAACCTGGACTGGGATTTTATTCCAGAGTGAAGGGAGCCTCTGGGTTATGAATCTGTCCCTCCAGCATGTCCTATTTATTTCAGTGCTGAGGTTCAAGTCTCTCGAGCTCGATGGGATTTGGATTTTCTGAGGTGCAGTATGTCCATTAATTCCGGGTTGGACATGGCTTTATAAGTCAGGCACAGATTGCCTATGAGCAGGTGGTATGCCACTGAGTAGAGTTAGAGTTTCTTTAACCGGGCAGCATATGGCATCTGTCTGAGACCTTTGATCCTCTTGGTGAGGTACTTTTGGGGTCTTTCCAGTTGCTGCAGGTGTCTGGTAAGGTACATCCCAAAAGGGGCATTGTACTCAATTATGGGCCTGATGAAGGATGAGTAAAGAGGCACGATGACCTCCCCTGATCTAGATGTGAATCCCTTCATGATTAGGTGGGCTATATAAAATGTTTTTCTACCCACTTTTGTAAATCAGAATTGAAAACAGCAGCACATCTTGTTGCTGGTTGTGGTATAATAATGACAGAAGGACTCTATACTGAAAGGCAAAATAATGTGGCAAGACTGTTGCATTGGGGATTGCGCAAACATTATAATATTGAAGTAGCTGAAAAACATTGGAAAAATTAGCACAGAGCATTATAGAAAATGATGACGTTTACCAACTGTTCAAAAAATAGATGCGAGAAAACCAGATATAGTAGTCTATGAAAAGAAGACAAAAGTAGCATTCATCATTGAAATTAGAAAATAGTGCCTTATGTACAGAAATACACAAAGTCACAAAATATCAGGATTTGCAGGCAGAAACTAAGGCAATGTGGAAGAAAGATACCCAGACAATTCCAGTAGTAGTGGAAGCAACAGGTCTTATAAAGAAAAGAATTTACAATCATACTTAGATATGTTACCAATACATATAACTCCGTATGAATTGCAGGAGTCATTACTGGGCAAATTGCGGGTGCTACGAAGAGCACTTCTGGCTAACCTCAAAGACTGAAACAATACTAATTTCATGAACTTGAATCATATTTTAAATTAGGAATGGGGTCCATTCCCATCATGACATTAGAAACCCAAAAGACTTGGAGAAATTAAAAAAGATAGAAGCCTAGTTTCTAGTGAGTAGATTTAGTGCTGTGCAGTATATGCTGGTCATATTTGAGATTATCACCTATTATAATGCCAAAAAATTTACTGTGATTTATAGTTTCAATGACAGCATTATTTGGTGACTTTATGGTAAAAAATTGCTTTTGATTTTGGAGAAGTAAAATAATTTACAGTATACAAAGTTCAAATACCAAAGCAACCAATGTGTCAAACCAGTGTTAAAAATTAGCTCCACACTTTAACCACATTAAACAGCCATAAAATAAAATTTCATAGCAATTTAAATTATTTTTTCTTGTCAGAGAGAGAGAGTAAAATCTCAACAGTACATTCAAATAACTTTATTTCTGGTAAAATCATGATCCAATGTTAAAAACACACAGAACAGAGTCATACATATAGTGAATAATATATAAATGCTGAAAACAAATACAAATGAAAAATCCAGATGAAAATGAAGCAGAGTAACAACAGTAAAGACAGGGTGATGAATTTGCTTCTTCTGACTACATGTGACAACCCAAGTGTCTAACAGTACACATACAGACTGCACGTATAAGAGAAATATTGAAAATTTCTGCAGAAACAGTAAAAACAAGTATCTGCCAAAGACAGAAGCCAAATAAATACTGCTACAAGCAAAATTTTCAGAGGAATTACTATAAACACTGACAGAAATAAAATATTAAAATAAATATATTTTTAAATAAACATAAATATGGAAAGAATAATAAATCTAATAATAAAATGAGAGGAAGTGGGTCCCCAGAAGGAGCTTATCTGAGTACTAGTAAGACAGAATGGCAGAAAAAGACTGAACACTCACTTCTTGAGGTAACTGAAGGCTTCCTTCTCAGGAATTGCTCAGCCAATCAACTGTCACAGGAACAGACAGCGAGGGGAGACTGCGCATTTGAAACTTGGCTGATACTGGGTTACCCTGGAAGATAACCCAAAATGTCACTGAGGCAGTGGGAATGATGACATCATATGCAAACTCCACACAGTCATTGGCAAGAGTTCATGAGTGAACTTTGTGGCTTGTACATGGGAGGCAAAGACCTTATCCATTATGACAATTGGGAAACCTATCACAATCCTTGCATAAATGTTATTTGGTAAGGAACACAAGGCCTCATCTATTTTGTTCTTGCATCAGTGTCTGTATTAGTGGGATTTGAAATGACTTGAATAAGTCCACAATGATTGATGGCGTCATCAGCATAAATGATAGGGCTGGAGAAAAAATACATATTGAGAGTCCCCCTTTATAATTAATTCTTCACTAATCCTGAAGGTCAGCAGACATATCATATCACCTATAAATTGTTAGGAATAATTTGGGACACTTTGTGAGATGTATAAGCTGATCACATTTGCACAAGTTGTCATGAATAGGTGGGTACTTACTAGGCATGCAGTTCAGGAGACCATTAAGGAGCCTAGCCAAAATTCTCAACTGCCCCAAAGCACTGTCTGGGTAACTGACTTGCTCAAGGTCACACAGTACCCAAATGAAGGTGGAAAATTTAAAATTCTGTACCTTTGGAACAGGAAGGAACATTAACAAGTAAGAACTTTAGTCCACCATAGGTTCATAGGTAGGTACTAGGCTATTGGCCCTAGGGCCTATACAAGCCTAGCCAAAAAGGTACCCTGGCTTTTGCCACCCAAGAAAATTATTTTCCTGTGCCCCTGTTAAGCAGAACCACAGAAGTAATCCTCGGGGTGAATTTCCTATTACCCATCCAATCATCAAGATTTTTCTTGAAGAGTGCTAAGGAGGAGCTCTGTTTGACATAGATAGGTAGTCTGTTCCAGAGTATGGGAAGTCACTGGGACAGGAATCTATCCCTCCAGCACGTTCTGTTTATTGTGGTGACAAGGTTTAAGTCCCTAGAGCATGTAGGTCGGAGGGATTGGTCTTTCTTTAAGTGGAGCATGTCCATCAGCTCTGGGTTTGACATAGCTTTGTATGTTAGGCAGAGATTACCTCTGAGTAGGCGATATGCGATGGAGTAAAGCTGGAGTTTTTTGAGTCGGTCTGCATAAGGCATCTGTTTGAGGCCAGTAATCCTCTTTGTGAGGTATTTTTGTGACCTTTCCAGTTGTTGTAGATGTCTTGTGAGGTACATACCAAAAGGGGCGTTGTACTCTATAATGGATCTAATGAGTGATGAGTAGAGGGGAGCAATGACTTCTTTTTTTCTGGATGAGAAACCTTTTGTGATGAGATGTGCCACATAGAAGGATTTCCTGACCACTGTGGCAATGTGATTATCAAAGAAGAGACTACTGTCCACCTGTGTCCCAAGGTCTCTTATCACACTTTCTGTGTTAAGTAGACTGCCGCCTATGTGGTAGTTCATGGGTACAGAGTTTTTACCAAAGAGGATGACAATGCACTTTTTGGCATTGAGCTTGAGACCATGGCTTTGACACCAGGCATCTGTCTCAGTGAGGCCCTTTTGTAGGATGTCCACATTGTTAGGAGTTTCAATTATGGCTCCTAGTTTGCAGTCATCTGTGAATTTAGCTAGCCAAAGACCTTCTGTGTTAGCCTGTACTTCAGAGAAGTAGATACCAAACAGGAGAGGACCCATGACTGAATCCTGTGGTACTCCACTTGTCACTGGTCTGAGGTCTGATTTGGAGTCTGCTACTTTCACAGTGTGGGTTCTGTCCATAAGCCAGTTGGCAACCCATCTTGTAACATAGGGATTTATACCTAGTTTAGTGAGTTTATCTATAATTCCAGAGTGGGGGATGGTGATGAACACCTTGGTGAGATCTAGATAAGCTGTGTGAACCACCTTACCCTCATCTATGGCTTTGGTGACTGCTTCAAAGAAGTCTATAAGGTTTAGGAGACATTATCTGGCTTTTACAAACCCAAACTGTGTGGGGTCCAGAGTTTGGAGATCTCCAATGTCTTTGTTTATGAGTTCCATGATGATACTTCCATGGCCTTGCAGACCAGGCTCATCAGGCTAATTGGCACCAAACTAACTTCTTTCGGCTTTTTCCCGGTTAGGGGTCACCACAGCAGATCATCTGTCTGCTCATGATTGGCAGTGGAGGTTTATGGTGTTGAGTTGCCAGCCCGGTGCCCAATCTTCCACAGAAGGCACACACACTCACTCCTAGGGCCAATTTAGAGTATCCAATCCATTTACAGCATGTCTTTGGGATGTGGGAGGAAACCGGAACACCCAGAGGAAATCCACATGACCACAGGGAGGACATGCAGACTACGCAAAGAAGGCACCCCAGCCGAGGATCGAACCAGAGAACCTCATGCTGTGAGGCAGCAACGCTAACCACTGCACCACCGCGGTCAGCCTAGTCGATCAAACTAACTGCCAGAGAAAAAGATTCAAACCCTTATACCCTCGCACCTCACACAGAGAATATTAGTTAACTGCACTACCACAAGAATGTTGCAAAAAGCTTGGAGAAATCAGTGCAAACAGCAGTTAATTATGTCTCTGAGCAACGGCAAGGTGCTTCCAGAATTTCTGATTAGCCTAAAGTAGTGACAGCATTTTGGTTTTCTCTCCTCACAATGAATATGGCTCATTAGCTACACTTCTGTAATGAAAAAACATCTGATATATTTATAGGACAAATAGCATGATGTCGCCATCCTGATTAGAACCGCACATCATTAGAAAAAGAAGATGATGGTCAGTGAGCTGTGTCTAAATGACATCTGAAGGGTCATTAAAATATAACCAGATGTAGTCAAGCTTGGTAGCATAACAAAATTATTCAGTTATAGTGGAGAGGAGTACTGGGATTGTGGACTATTGTAAGAGGGTTGTTATCAGTTCTACAGCAAGGCTGTAGCCAGGCATACCCTTTTTACTCTAAAGAGTACAATTTTTTCTGAACATGTTAGAAACTTTGGGGCTTTATCAAGCCATATTATGTCTATAACCATCTAGATTAATGCCTCAAAATGCGTATAAAGCTTGCTTATAGAGTGGGACTGCAAATCTAAAAACAATACCTCTAACAATTTTTGACTGAGCAGTTAAAAATGTTAAACACATGAAGTTTGGGGGTGGGGTAGGGCAACAGCTCGAGTGACGTGACCATTTTTTTAAATGCCTATTAGATTGATGGGAGGGCAGCAATAAGCTTCTGTGAGTACAACATGGAATTCACTGGCTATACCCCTGTTCTACAGTATCTGCTGGAGTATCACTTTGAGTTTGATATGTGTAAAATAGTGAAAGCAGATGCAGACAATATGCAGACTGTTAATTTTTCCTGGCAATTCTCAGGATTGAAGTCACTAAATAATGACATGCATTCGAGTTTCAGACTTCAGATTCTTCAGAAAATGTATAGTAAAACAAATCCTGTTACTCTAGCAAATGTCTAAGTTTATAAGAGCAATATTTAAAATATGTCCCTATTTGTACCCCCATTTTGTCAAGCTTTGTCCAGATTTTTTTCCATTAAGAGGTTGAGAGGTATGTCATGGTAGGAGTAAGTGTGTGGTTGCTGCATCTTTCCTAATTTAAATAATCCATTAACCTGAGTGATTTGTAGAAAGTGCAGTGAGGGATTCCTCATTTGTTAGTACAGGAATAATGCAGGTACCTATATAATAAGGATAACCAGATTAGCGGTTAGCTTTGGAGGGCCACATACCACACCAAAGGTGCAATTGATTCTATTGTGTGGTGACAACATCCCAGCTTAAAGTGACAGTTTTGACTCCCCTGACCACACTAAATTAGACAGCATATACTGAGCACTTTGGTTCAGTCATTCTTTTATAACTATATAAATATGGTGGAGAGTAGGAGACAGAAGTGGTATGAAGCCTGTTGAGCTACCTGCTTCAGCAATTGCATTCAGGTTGCAGTCAGGACCCTAGTTTACAAAATTGTTTTAAGTAGAGGTAAGAGACCCTTATTTCATGCATGAGTTGCTTTTCCTCCAGTACTTAGATTTAATAAGACAGCACAATCATCTCTTCAGCATAGTTATGCTTGCTTTTCAAGCATTGTAGTATACAACTGCCTGATGTAGCACATAAAAATGGTTGCAGAGTGTACACAGAAGTGGGGCTTTAGAAGGTAATGAAAGAGGAAACATAGAGTACAACTCCAATTATTTCAGCAGTTTTTAAGATCCAGGAAATGCATTAAGAATACTATCTTAGAAGCTGAAGCAGAAGGAGACCACGCATATGAGGGGAGTTATTTGTACAGGACAGGAAGTGAAAGGCAGAAAGTGTAGGGGAAGGAATCAGCAATAGAATATGGATATAGTAAAAAAGAATGACTAAGAATGCAGCAGGAAAAAATGGCTTCACATTAGAACTGTGAGACCTAAAGTTGAAGAAGTAGATACACTTAATGGTCGTGCATTATTTCTTTTTTGTAGTTACAATATCTCTTTTATATCCTGACAATATCAACAAAACCCCAAGGTAAACACAGGACCACAGAATAGTATATTCTAAATATACATACAATACTGTGGTGATTGTATAAGGAACAGGGTAACATAAAACTTTTAGTACACGTACTGGACAAGCAAAGCTGCAACTGCTAAAGTATTTCCAGTATAGCCTACCTGTTATATAAGTATAGAAATGCAAAATGGGGGGGGGGGTGCCAGATGACCATGACTACAACTAGGAGGTGCACAGACGTATGGTATACAGAGAAAGCATGAAAAGAAAGTACAAAGAATACATTAGAGCTTGATCTGAGTCAATATGACTGCCAGTTACTACTACTGAAGCTGATAAAGTTACCTCTGATATGCTTATGCTATAAACATCAGAAAAACTATAGCGCTTAGCATTGGGAAAATAGCATTCTGCAGTTATGACAGCCTTACCTTTTACACTATTTTGCAATTACTGGAGGAAAAGCAATTCATGCATTTTGTAGCTGCTTTACACTGCATATTGGTATATATGAGATACTCATAACTTTCACAGGCTACACAGTGCAGCATTATGTCATCAGAGTAGATATACATTTAACAGCATTCTCTCTCTGAAAAAAAATAAACAGTGAAGGCTTTTTCCCCAAAGTAGTACAGTCCCTGGAATGAATAAGTACTTTTTAATGGTACCTAAACCTGACAGCTTATTCTGAGTAGAAGTAAAGTATTGCTATCTGCTACTTGATCGCAGTATTTGAGGACTGAGAATTGTGTCCACATTTTATCATAAGCTGAATATGCTCAGTGTGGACTCCAACAAGGCTATGTTTCATCTCAAGTCATGCTTATAATTTCAAAGAACAGGATATCAAGATACAGCCAGTGTTTGGACAACATCTAGTGTGGGGACATCAGGGTTGCATCCTTGTTGTTTGTAGATGATGTTGTCCTCTTAGCCACAAGTGACTTTGCTCTCTAGTATTCAGTGAAGTGGCTTGTTGCTGACTGTGAAGCTGTTCAAATGAAAATCCATACCTCCTATACCTTTCAACTGTATTTGATTTTTCAGGGACATCTCTGATTTTGGCTCAAAATGTTGCCCTATCTTTCTTAAAATCTGATTTTTTTAGGAAACATGGCAGATTACTGTCAGAAAATAATGGCATTTTTTAAAGTTAAATTTGTTTTAATTCAAATTTACTTATTATGTCAAGCTGCAAGCCAGCAGCACCGATATTTAAATAGTATCCTTGATATGGACCCTTTGCCCTGGTTATTTTTGAAATTTTCCCAGACTCTGGAGATAGCAGGTTGGAACTATGCTTCCAAATAAAAGGGTAGGGTTCTTTCCCAGAAAAGAGTGGAATATTCTTTGCAGGTGGGGTTGCAGGTGGCTATGCTGAGTGGCAAATCCCCTGATATCTTTGTATATGACCATAGGTAGTGGGGATTAAGAGACTGACCAGCAGTTGGGTGTAGCCACAGCAGTACTATAGGTGTTGTACTGGGCTGTGATGGAAAAGCAAGACATGAGTCATAGGACAAAAGCAGCAATTTACTAGTCATGACCAAACCACCAGAAATGAGGTTTCGTCAAAGGGTAATTGGCCTCATTCTCCATGGTAAAAATAACACGCTCACCAATATGGAAGTATCGCAGAATACTGCTACCACTCTTCCAAGATGACAGAGTCAGTTGAGGTGGTGTGGGAACCTTGTGAAGAAGTCCTTTAAAAGGTAAACTAGGCATGTCCCACTGGGAGGAGTCACTGAGCAGACTCCAGGACATATGGAGTGACTATATCACTTAGCTTGCCTAAGAATGCACGCAGATCCCACAGGAAGAGCTGAGACTGTCACTTAGGATAAGGAAATGTGGGCTAAACTTCTTAACTTGTTATTTTCAGATAAAGAGTTACTTAGTTAAAAAATCAACATTAATTGAACCGTAAAAAAAAAAAAATCATTCAACAAAATTCTGCATGTGTCTTTGTAATGATTAAATACAAATCAAACACTGGTCTTTATATTGCAAATATTGGCGACATAAGTTATTGCTTTGCCACAGATAATTTACATTAATCCAAGTTGCCTGAAAACCACAAGGACCCACTGCACACTACAGCCACCCAGTGTTAAACTTAAAATTCCAGACTGACTATCATGCCCAAACTTCTCAACCTCTTGGACAGGAATTGTAGACAAAGACAAAGACAAAATTAATGGGTAGGGTCAAAAAAACAAAATCAGGGACAGATTTTAAATATTACTTTTATAAACTAATAAAGTTGCAGGAATAGCAGTTTTTTGCATTAACATGCATTGTTTGATGGATATAAAGTGTATAAATCGTCTATCATTATGAAATGACTTTTAATCCTCAATTACTTGTCAGAAAACCACACATTTTATGAGGGACACACTAAAACTATGAGGCAAAAATCTAGGCATTCAAGGAAAATCTGGACAGTTGAGAGATATTCTACTCACCCCATAATAATCTGCCCAAACTGATACTGAGCTATCATTGGAATCAGGATGATGGTCTCTCAACGTAAGGATAATCACTACCATAGTTCACAAACAAAAATTTAAGTCACATATAATTTTTACCAGATCACAATCAAACAGCTCAAAATATCTAGTGAGCTCTTTGGAAAATGCACCTGAGAAGTGGTCCCTGCTCCATGCCTAACTTTATGTTAAAACCAGATTTCAATAATGCTGTGCTGGTACTGTGACAAACAGGAACTGCAAATAACAAGATATAAAAAGACTGTCTCACCTCAAGGTAATCGTAGTTGCAGTCAGGATGGTGTTCCATACTCAGTGTTCCAAAGGCAAATGTAATAATTAAGCCTGGATTCACTGAAATAGTCCAGTAGCAATCCCTGTTTGGAGGGTAGTTACCAGGATATCCAGGGGAGTTAATGGAGCCGTAAGTGCCTTCAAGCTGACCTCCACATTCTGCAAATAAATAAATAAATGACTAAATAAAGATTTTCAGATTATAATTTACTTGCAAGAGCCACTCTTTAATTAGTGAGAGAATGTAGGTAGTGACAGGGTAATATTTAATAGCACATGTGCTGTGAAACATGATATATGTTTTAGATATTTAAGAAGTCCGGTGACTCATAACGCATCCACACTGGTGTGATTTGCATTAGATACAGAAATGAATCATTACAAAAGTAGCATTTATTTAGATTAATATATATATGATATTGCAATAAAATTGAAATATAACTGAAAATGGTTCGACTCAGCCTGTCTGCTGGAATGTTGGACTGTCCCTGGATGTGCGTTGCAATGAGAAAGCGACTGGTGGAGATCGCCCATTCTCACACTCTCATGGCCTCACAACAAAGGGAGTAAGATCTGGTCCCTCCCTGTTTGTTGATATACCAGACCACTGACATGTTGTCTGACTGAATAGCAATTGTTCCCAGAGCAAGAAAGGCATGAAGGGCCTACAAAGCTAGAAGGACCGCCCTCATCTCTAGAACATTTATCTGCAAGCTGGTCTCTATGGGGGACCACAGGCCTTGGACTGTCCTGACCAAACAATGCCCCCACTTGAGTTGGGAGGCATCCATGTTCACTGTGGTTTGGGCCAGCTTGGAACAAAAGGTCATCCCTCCACAATGTCCGGAGAGCACATCCAGCATATGAGGGGCAACCAACAAATTCGACAGAGTTGGATTGGATAGGTCAATAGCAGTTCCAACAGGGACCATTGTACAGCTAGAGTCCACTGTAGAATTCTCATGTGTAACCGGGCACATGGGAGAAGAGTTATGGTTGCCGCCATCGAGCCTAAGGCCCTCAACACCAATTCCGCCATTGGGAGATGAGAGTGGTAGATCAGAGAAACATGCATCCTGAGGTTGTGAACTGTCTCCGGGGTCAGGAAAATTTTGCATTGAATAGTATCTATCCTGGCACCAATGTAGTCTATCACCTGTACAGGATCTAGGAGAGATTTGGATGTGTTGATTGTGATCCCCAAATGCATGGCAAGAGTCAGGAAATAATCCCTGGTTTGGGAGAGTAGATGCCTGTTGGGAGCAATGAGGAGCCAATTGTCCAGGTACGGATAGTCCTAAATCCCCTGAAGCCTCAGGTGAGCCACTACCACTGCCATCACTTTGGTAAACACCCTGGAGGCTGTGGTGAGACCAAAGGGTAGGGCTCAAAACTGGCACTGATTGACTCCTAGGTGGAAGCGGAGGAACCTCCTGGAGCTTCTGTGCATTTTTATGTGATAGTAAGCATCCTGGAGGTCTAATGACCCCATCCAGTCACTCTCTTGTAGGTACTGTTATGTGACCATTCGGAACTTCTCTTTGGCAACTGACAGGTTCAGGGTAGAGAGGTTCAGAATGGGCCTTAAGTCCCCCATTTTCTTTGGCACCAAAAAGAACCTGGAGTAGAAGCCCAATCCGGACTGATCTGGGGGGACTGTTTCGATGGCTCGTTTTTCTAGCATCTTGGAAATTTCCTGTGCTGCTGCCTCGCCTCCCTTTGCATGGGTGGTACATCTGGGAGGTGTCTGGGAGACTTGGGGGAACCCACAAAGGTGATAGAGTATCTTCTGGATATAGCAACATAGAACAAAGACTATAGTGTAGGTAAACTGGTCCTCCAAAAATTAAATCATACAATATCACAGTCAAAGGAGGCAGCGGAACTCAGCAGTAAAATTCAAGAATTTAATCCCAGAACAAACAGTAGAACAAACAATAAGCGCTTTTGCAGCAGCAGCTGCTTCATCAGACAAATAAAGATCCAAACTGTAGTACTTTTAAACAGCAAAGCAGCCAATTAGCATGCAAAACCAATTAGAAATTAACAAGAGCCCTTAAAGCCACACCAGAAAATGCAGCTCAAAGCTCATTGTATAAATACAAAAACATTTCATTCATAAAAACATATAAAGCATTTCATTCAACAGCCAAAAAATGCAGCTCAGAACTCTATTAAACATGAAAACATTTCATACTTAAAAGCATATAGAACATTTCATTCATAAAAACATTATAAAAATACTGAACATAATTAATATCTATCTGGCTAAGGGCCTATTCATTAAAACTGGTTTAATAGAAAATTTATCATTAAGGCCTTTCCCCATATTAGCTTTCATTCTAATAATCCAGTTCAATTCTTTGCTTTCTACCTTAGTTCTATGTGGCCCTCCCCTTATACCACATTGACTGCTTCAACAACCATAAACTTAAAATTGTGCTGAGCACCTAGTAACATGATGTGCTTAGATAAAGCATTAGTCTCAGCTCTCCTGGAGATATCATATTGATGCTCCCTCATCCTGTCTCATAGCCTGTGTGTTGTCATCCCAATGTAGAAACAGTAACAAACCGTGCAGTAGGCTAAATAAACTAGATTCACTGTTACAGTTAGCTCTGGCTCTGAAAAACATCTTTTTATGAATATCTGGATGTTCAAATGCAGCACTACTGTCAATCAAATGACAGTAGTTACATGCCTGACAAGGACATGTACCAATATTAAGCTGTGTATCAGTACTGGAGTTAAACTTTGGATAACATAGCAATTTCTTAAGTGATCTCTTATTCTTATACATATAGCTCGGGGCTTCTCCTACTATTGATTCCACTGTCTCATTAGATCTGAGTATATCCCAGTGTTTAGCATAGATGTCCTTCAACAATTTAATGTTGCTGGCATAAGTAACTGGTACTCTCAGTTTACAGTTGATCACTTTCTGTTTGCAAAATTGAGTGGGTGAAGAGAAATGTGGCTTACCTTCCTGAGTTCTAGATGTATATGCTCGAGCTGACTGTAACACAGTGAGTCTAGTTTATTTAGCCTACTGCATGGTTTGTTACTGTTTCTACATTGGGATGACAACACGCAAGCTACGAGACAGGATGAGGGAGCATCAATATGATATCACCAGGAGAGCTGAGACTAATGCTTTATCTAAGCACATCATGTTACTAGGTGCTCAGCACAATTTTAAGTTTATGGTTGTTGAAACAGTCAATGTGTGTATAAGGGAGGGCCCACATAGAGCTAAGGTAGAAAGCAAAGAACTGAACTGGATTATTAGAATGAAAGCTAATATGGGGAAAGGCCTCAATGATAAAATTTCTATTAAACCAGTTTTAATGAATAGGCCCTTAGCCAGATAGATATTAATTATGTTCAGTATTTTTATAATGTTTTTATGAATGAAATGTTCTATATGCTTTTAAGTATGAAATGTTTTCATGTTTATATAATGAGTTCTGAGCTGCATTTTTTGGCTGTTGAATGAAATGCTTTATATGTTTTTATGAATTAAATGTTTTTGTATTTATAAATGAGCTTTGAGCTGCATTTTCTGGTGTGGCTTTAAGGGCTCTTGTTAATTCCTAATTGTTTTTGCATGCTAATTGGCTGCTTTGCTGTTTAAAAGTACTACTGTTTGGATCTTTATTTGTCTGATAAAGCAGTTGCTGCTGCAAAAGCGCTTGCTGTTTGTTCTGGGATTAAATTCTTGAATTTTACTGCTGTGCTCCGCTGCCTCCTTTGACTGTGATATTGTATCCTCTGGATATAATCTAAAGCACCCAGCGGTCCATTGCTATGGACTCCCATGCCACTAGGTGCATGGACAATCATCCACCGACTGCGTCCAGAGTAGAACAGTCGGGCAACCCCTCAGGGTTGTTGTCCGGGTCTGTCAGAGAAGGGATCTCAAGACCCAAAGTTCCTCGTACTCCCTCTGCCTCTGGGCCAGTGTCCATTCTGTTCCCCTCTACCTCTGGGGGAAGAAGAGCCCTGAGTGTCCCAGGAATATTGTGACTGCTGGAACCACATCTTCTTTTGCCCTCTCTGGTTCTGGGTAAAGGACCTTTGAGGGTTAGAGAAGTGGATCCTGAAGGCAGACAGTGTCTTCCCATTCTTCTCACTCTGGACTAATGTCTCCTTGACGGTCTTACCAAAGAGTGTAGAGCTGTCATAAGGAGCATTGGTAAAAGACGCCTTGAAGGGTTCGGAAAAATGGCATAGCCTGAGCCAGGCATTGCTCCTCATGGATACGCTGGACCTGACTGCCCTAGCTGCTCCTTCCATAGCATGTGAAAGGAGTCACATGGACATGTTAGATATTGCTTTTAAAGTGGCCATCCTCGCGGAGAAAGAAGCATTGTCCTCCTGCGACATGGACTTGGGGGAGGACTCCTCCAGCTCCTTTACCAGATTGCGTTGGAGTCTGGTGACATGGGCAAAGTAGCTCAGCACCCTAATCAAAAAGGTAGCTGAAGCATACACCCGCTTCCCTAGGTGGTCCATTATCCGGGACTCACGGTTAGGAGGGTGGACCGAGGAACTCTCTTGAGCAAGTTCCTTCTTAATGGCTGCTGCTACCACCATGGCATCTACGGGGGAGCCCTTATTCCAAGCTGGCCTGTCTATGGGGAGGCTAAGGATCTTATCAAGTCTTTTTAGAATAGGTTCCATGGTGTTCTGTTCCTTCCATGCCTGTGAGGTGACCAGATCCACCAGAGGATCCGCGGGAGGGGGCACCAAGGAAGTAGATGGGCCCATGCTGAAAGCCTACAGGAACACAGACTCATCAGAAGAAGGTTTGGGGGTAGACCGACCTCCCCATTTGCGCAGTATCTCCATGATGTCTCCAAAGGAAACATCCTCGGGAGGTGACCTAGGGGAACCCTCTCCATCATCTAAGTCTGTGTTCTCAGTGAGGGACTCGGGGGAGTCCATGTGCATCCTCTTGCACATATACTTATGAGGTATCTCTCCGGTGGGGCTCTCCGGGGGGGGCTCGGAAGCCACTTGTTCCTCATGGGGAACCGTCTGGGGCTCATTGAGCATGGGCTGTCCCTCTGGTAAAATGATGGGGACTGTAGAAAGAGCCGAGGGGGGTCTGGGAGGAGTCCGAGAGGGCAGTCTGGGGTCTCGATCCGATGGAGAGAATGGTTTCTACCATGTCGAATGCTGAAGGAGATTGAACCTCATGAGAAACCAGTAAGGAGGCCAGTCTCCCTGGGTCTGATGAGAGAATCGGAGCCGGGCCCAAGGTGGACGGAGCTCCAGGGGAGGGAACCTGGCACGACAAAGTCAGTGCCGATGGAAAAGGTTCCACTCCCTCAGATCTGACACCTAAGCTCCAGCTCCAAGAGCAGCTCGGATCCAAGCTGGTCAGATCCGAAATGCTCCAGGCAGCTGTCGACGTTGAGGAAGCTGGTACCATCGGTGCTGACCCCCTGACCAAAGCCAATCTCGGATCCTAGTACTCCGAACCCGAAGTTTGGATCGGAGAAGGAAATATAGGTTAAAAAAGGGAAGTGAGCCCCCCCTGAGGGAGGGGGGCCTGGCAATACTCCCATCTGGATCTGTGTATGGATAAAACTCCTCATCATTTTACCCAGATCCAAGTCAGACAAGGAGCAAGTGGACCGCGACGGGGCCATGGACTCCGACCTGACAGGTCGGGGCACTGAGGCCCAAGAAGCTGGATGTGTCTCCTCTGGCTCTGGGAAGAAGCTCGCAGATCGGAGCCGAGGGGAGTCACGGATCCGTGGTGTCTTGGTAGGAGAAGCGAGGTCCGGAGACCTTTTTCTCTTTTCCCTCGTCTTTGACTCTCTGTTCCTTACTCTACCCCTTTTCTGCTCCACTACCACAGGCTTTGGTACAGGAAGTTGAGTCCCAGCCTGGGAGGGAGAGGTGGCCACAGCAGCAGCTATGACTGAAGCTGGAGACGAGGAAACAGCGTCTGAAGGAGGAAGAAGGCCTTTGAGGGCCAACTTGTCCTTTCTGTCTTTTATGGCACTGGGGTTGAAGCCCGCACATATGTTGCAGTTCACACTCAAATGGGCCACACCCAAGCACAATACACACAGAGTGTGGCCATCCGCTGGTGATAAC
Organism: Protopterus annectens; assembly: GCF_019279795.1. Lineage (NCBI taxonomy): Eukaryota > Metazoa > Chordata > Ceratodontiformes > Protopteridae > Protopterus > Protopterus annectens. The sequence goes on along the minus strand of NC_056728.1, from coordinate 121,793,970 downwards.
TTATGGCCACACTCTGTGCAACACTTGAAAACAAGCTTTTCAGCCATACTAATTATTAGATAGCCTAATAAAAAACAGGAAATTTCTTTCTACTAACTCACACACATACTCACTCACCACACTCGTATACAGAAAAACAGTAAAGGGGGGAGGGGAAGCTGCAATCTACACAACAGTACAAACTACTCTAACTAACCTAAAACTCTAACACTAGATGCACCAAGTGAGGGGAGAGGTGAAAGGTGACCTACAATGACAAAAAGTTTTTAGAAAAAAGCTACTCACGAAGGATTAACCCACTGACTAGCTGGAGTTCAAGAGACATGATGCTGAAGCAATTCGCAGCAAATGAGATCTGGAGATGGAAGGCAATGGAGGTGTATTATGGGTAAGGGGAGGAGTTTGGAGCTCAGAGCTGATGCTAGTAGAAGTTGCCGGCTCGGATCTGATGCAGATCCATAACCCACAGGTTGAAGATAAAATGAAGTAAACTACTTCAGATTTAAAATATAACTGAAAACACCTTTAGCAATTTTAATATAATATAATATATAACTTTCGCATCAATATTCAGTCTCCATCTGTAGCATGTATAATGTATACTTTGTGGCAAGCTTGCAGTTGATGGGATGGATACTTCTGCTTTAATTAAATAAATGATTTTGGGCCAGAACAATAATGTAACTACTGCTATCTCAACATTACATTCACAGCCTGAAAAGCATCATACCAAATTTAGAATACAGGAACTGAATTTATGCAATGAATCCTTAGTCAAACAGATGGTAAAACATTAAGGTACTTCTTCCTTAACTGTAATAATCCTCTCTATATTATACAGTTACAAGAAGGCACCTTCCTTTCTTAAATAAACGCAAAAAGAGTAAACTAATATTCGATCCACTTAGCTGAGGCTAGTTAACTAAGTGGTCACATTTCAAGAGGGGATGTAATGTGCTTCAGTATGGCAGGTAATGATCAACAGATCAGCCTTTTCACCAAGAATGGCTTACATCTCGTCTCAAGGCTACTGTATATTGGCTAAAACTTTTTCTACTCCTATAGCACCTTTTCAGGAAAGGTCTATCACTTGAAAATTCCAACCTAGAAAACTCCAAACTAGCTATTATTTATTTATTTATTTGCTTGCACATGTATGTACGCATTTATGTGTTTTTTATTTACATGTGTTAACCAAATTACAGCATTGTTTCCCATGCACCATTTTCAGACTCTGCCCAGGAACACTGTTGGGTTAAATGGCTTACTCACGTCATATAGTAGGTATTTGTAGGTTGAGTGAATCAAATCCTGGACTAGAGGAAAAAGCTCATTAACATCTCATGGTCTTTATCCTCTGTGCTAACTGCCTGACTAAAGTCATGGACAAAGGCAGCACTGCACAGTGGTATCAGATCACAATTAAACAGCTCAAAATATCTAAACAAAAAGATTCCCAATCTTGTATTCCTCAATACACAACCACACACGTGCACGTGCGTGTGTGTGTGTGTGTGTGTGTGTGTGTGTGTGTGTGTGTGTGTGTGTGTCTGTATATATATATATATATATATATATATATATATATATATATATGTGTGTGTGTGTGTGTGCTGACAGCACTTTCTCTATACCAAGGCAATGTGCCATTCACTCATTAAAACCATCTATGAGCAGAGGGGGAGTATCCATGTTTATGTGCTTCCCTTTACTGAATATGAAATCCATCAATATGCTAATCTGGAACTCCTGCATATCTTAATCACACAAAATTAATCCAGTTATCACTTCATTGCCAACTACAGCTCCCCCTCAATGTCTCCTGATGATCATGATAACTACCTTAATAAGCTGGATTCTACACCTATTAATCCCAAAACACTAATATTCTGTGACTTCAACTACTCATCCTTTAAATGGAAATTGTTATACAACAAGCAATAAATACAGTCAGTGGTCCCTTGGTTTTATCAATACCAATCCTCTAGATGTAATTGTCCAATTTTTCACCAGAGGTGACAACATAGCTGACCTCATCCTTACAAACGTTGCCTCTGGCTGCACCACTAGTAACATCATTCCTTCCTCGATAAAATCTGGCAGTTAAACTGTCATCTCCTCCCTCAGCTCTAACACTATCCTTCCTCATAACTACCACATACAGAGATTATTCCAAAGCCACCCTAATATCTTTATGTACCTGAAGAAATACAAAAGCGTCCCCCCCTCTCCCACTGACCTAACCATGAGGGGTGTTCCTATTACATGATTAAGAAGCATTCTGTCGAATGCGTCCTGATCGACCGTAAAAGAACGAAAAGGCAAAATAGCAAAGCGGCTTTTAAGTGAATTCTTTCCCTGGAAAGAATTAAGTTTGGACACTTCCATTACTTTGCCATTTTCAGCACTGTAGTGTGATCTCGGAGTTGGTATATTTAAGTAGGGGGTGTGGGGATGAAGCCCCCCACTTTATGTACTGTTTTAAAGTGGGTTTTTTTTTTTTTTTTTTTTTTTTGGAACAAAAAATCGGTGTTCTGAGGTTTCGACATTGTAAGCTTTTGCTTACATGAGGTCGATTAATCATTGTTCGCTTTTTTAAGGATTTGATGATGTAATATAGACCCTCACAAGAGCGCTACTTATACCTCCGGCTTCTATGCTCATCAAAACCAATGCATGGAGAACTTATCCTTATTCAGTATACATATAATAAGAAATTAAAAAAATAGCCCCTACAATAGAAATCCTGAATGAACAAGCTCTAATATAACAGGAAAACAAAACTGCTTGCTTCATATAAAAGAATACTTATCCTACTTCCTAACATAAGAAAGCACTTAGGCAGACTACTAGTGAACTCAAACATGCCATTAGGAATACTATGATATGATAAGAAATAAAAGTAGCCACCTACTCCGGGGAAAACTAAAAGGTATTTTTAATTATGTAAGTGCAACAAGTAACAGCCAACACACTGCAGAAATCTCCATTTGAACTATTCTGATTCCAAAGACAAAGCCAATGCTCTAGATGATACATTCAGTTCTAATTTCACCTTCTAACTCACCCCATGTTCCCTCCCTTGAATCACTAAACCTTCCTCCAAAATCATTAGGGTGCAGATCCTAGAAGCTATCCAAAAACAAAAGGAATAGCTCCTTGGCTCCAGAAAATATACCAGGCTGTCTCCTAGTTAGGGTCTATCTTAGAACATCGAATATTTAACAGTTTGAATCACTAAAGGTCACTCTTTAGTGATCGAACTGTTAAAACATCGAATGTTCAGAAAAAAAAATAAAAACAACAAAAAAAAAACTAAACAGTGTAGGCAGGGGAGCAAGCCCCACTGCATCCCTCACACCCCCTGCTACTTAAATAGACCAACTCCGAGACCGCACTACATTGAAGTAAACAGAAATCACCCCTTATGGAGATTTCCGTCTACTTGTTCGATGTTCTGCAGTTTCGCTATTCCTGTGTCAACAATGTCAGATTCAACATTGTCAGCTTTCGAGAATTTAATATAGACCCCCTAGTTAGTATGAAGTACAACATTGCTGAACCCTCCTAAGCAAGTTCAGCCTTTGTCTCTTGTAAAGAATGAAAGAAAATGTAAGTGCCTTAGGGAAATTTGAGTATGTGACAAAATGCATGAATCTGAAATGTACTGTACATAGAGACGTGACAGTCTACACATAGTGGAAAATTACTGAGAGAAGGGTCTGTCTGAAAGTAGTAAACATGCCTATATATGGAAATGCATCCGATTTTCTTTTTCTGTCTAGAGATGTAATGATGTCATGTAACTTTAGAACTACAGGGAATGCCCTTATTGGTTAATCATGCTTCCAGTGTTCCTATTTGTTCAGTATTACTTTTCTAATGAGTCAGCATTTCATTGTCTATATAAACTACAGTTTTTGATTGTTCTGGGAGTCACCCTCATATTTTTCAGAGGCTCCTACACATGTGTAATAAAGCTACTGAACGAGAGGAAGTCTATTTTCTTTATTCTACAAATTAGTGCCATGACTCAGATCTGATCTGGCAGTGCTGCCAGGGCTGGTGGATTTGCAGCTTTTGGGACCAAGACAAAATTTTGTCTTTTCTTGCAGTATCTCCACCACTGTCCTGTCCGAATGAAAAAAAAAAAAAAAAACTGCAGGGCACATAGAACATACTTTCATATGTTTATTCCATTACTCTCTTTCAGTTCAAAGGTAAATAGCATGATTTTCTTTGTGTAGTGCCTGATGTGTGATTGAGGGATTAATCGAAAAGTTCTGGTGACATAAGTATGCACGTGTGAGTGTGGGTTATTATGGCGTTGATCATTGTTTTCTTTCTGTATTAAACAGAATAAACAGAAGTGATCATTTCTGATCATGGGAGCAAATGTGGGAAGTTTTAAGGAGCCAGAAAAAGGAACTCCTGCAGGTTATATTTATTCTCGTGTGTCCCCGGACAGTTGTTTGCATTTGTCTCAGTGGGTCTCCCTCACCAAAAATGACCATAAACTTGCATTTCCCAAAAATGGGACTTTTAACAAAGATATTTTGTCAAATTTACAAACCAGATTAAAGGAAAAAGGTAAAAAGGTACTGGGGATGTGTTGGGCAGCGCTCAATCAGTGGATGGCTGAAGAGAAGGATAGAGAAAAGGACTCTATTGTATCTAGATTAAAAGATAACCAAGAGAGATTAAAATGTCAGCTGAGGGCTTTAAACTACACAGCTAGAAAATTAGATGTCGCAAATTGCAAAACACTTCAAGAACCTCCTATCAAAGGCTTATATCCTGTGTCGGAACTATCGAAATTACAGGTTACAAAGTCGTCCGAGGATGACAACATATGTCTTCCCACTGCACCCCCACCCTATAATCCAGCTCAACCGGTACAACAACCGGACAACGGCCTGCCAGCACCCCTCCCTCTTCCACCAGTTCCACCACCACTTCCAGTAGATAATGGGCCACTGCCCAGTATTCCTCCACGTCGTAATCCACTGGAAGTTAATAGGGAGGCAACCCCACCTCCCTCAGAAAGTCATATTGAGCGCCATAGGCCTGATTCAGACCCACAGGATGATAAGCAAAGTCCAGATTCTACCTTTGGAAGGTATGATCTGACATCTGGAGGACACCCATCGAGCAGCCAAAAGGATAGAAAGGGGCATAATAAAAAGACCAAAGGAGGCACTTATGCCCATATGTATTTTCAACCTAGACGCAGGAATTGGGGCGAGAGCAGGCGAAGCCACCAGTATGGGTACGGCCCCTATGGTCAGTTTCCTATAATAACTAATAGTGAGGATGGATATTTTGGACCTGACAAATTTAATCCTGACTCCAATAAGTCCCCCTCTTTGGAGGAAGTTGATCATTTGATGCCCCTCAGAGAAATTCCTAACCCAGCCCATTCCCGAAGTCAGGATGCACCAGCCACCATTGTGGTGCCTCGGTCGTGGTTGGCAGTAGATTTCCAAGCAAAAACAAAGTCCCTCCATTCAATTCGAAGTAACCCAGCAAAGTTTCAAAGAGTTTTTATGGGACATGTAAACTTGTAAAATCCTACTATTGAAGAAGTCCATGCTATACTTCAATATGCTGTCCCTCTGGATATTTTTAAATGAATTTGGGATCATGCTAACATCCCCACCCCAATTCCAAAACATGGAATGACGGGTGATGACAGTTTTGAAGCAGTACATCAATGCCTTATTGATGCAATAATTGTCATTGTCCCTCCAACCCCAAATTGGTCAACAATCAAGGCAGTGGTTCAAAAACAGGACAAATCTATCGAAGACTATCTTAGCCATTTAACTGAAGCCTTTGAAGCTTATTCTGGCTACCCTGAACCTACCAAAGGAGCAGCCGCCAGTGGGTTATCTGCCACCTTTGTGGACAGTTTGCGACCGTTCCTTCGTGATAGATTAAAGGAGGTCTGTCTCAGCTGGCCAAGCTTAGGCTTACATGAATTGGTAACCCATACTCAATATCTGTCTGACCAACTGGTTGTAAAGCAGAAAAAAATCCAGGATGACCTGGTGAATGCCCAAATTCAAATGTTTACTGCATTTGCACAGAGAGGCATGGGCAGGGGAAGAGCAAGAAGGGGAACCCCCAAGGAAGAAGTAGAGGAGGTCAAAACCGCAACCAAAACTATTCCGGTGGTTATCAGCAACCACAATACCAGCAACCACAGCACCAACAGACGACCACACAGCAACAATCTGAGTGCTATAATTGTGGCCAGGTGGGACATTGGAGAAGTGACTGCCCTTATCTTGCCCAACCCCATCGCCTCCTACTAGCAATAATAATCCTTTTGCTTCTGAGACACCACAACAGGCCAATCCTTTTCCTCAGCAGTGGAATTCGGCCTGGACCCCACCTAATTGGCCTGAAGGCCATAATCAATCTCAAGCACAACAGGAATTCCCTGAACAGCTTCAACAGCAATTGTTTCCCCTGCTACCGGTTGATCAGACTGGTCCATATGTTACGCTAGCACTTAAAAATGGTAGACATCCCTTTTTAATAGATACTGGAGCTACCAAATCCATGTTAAATTCTTCCGCTGTGGCAGGCATCCATATCAAGTAAAATTACTAGAGGAGTAGGGGTTTCTGGAGTACTTATCAACTACTCAGAAACAGTGCCCATTCCAGTCACTTTAGGGTCCCTACAAGAACATGCCTTCCTTGTAGGGCCATCAGCACCACTAAAACTTTTAGGCAGAGATTTGCTCTGCAAAATGGGGGCTATTATTTTCTGCACTGAAAATAGTGTGTTCTTACAGGTGCCCCCGGGGATTCATAATGAGGCCCTTGGTCTCCTCAGTGATTCTGTATCTCTACAACTTTTGACAACTACGGATTCTCTAATTGCAAAACATTTAGATACAATACCCGCCTCCTTGTGGACTACGCATGATAATGATGTTGGGTTTCTCAAATCTGCTACACCTGTTCATATCACATTAAAACCCGGTGCCCAGTTGCCTTCTGTACCACAGTATATGCATTCTAAGGACAGGGAATTAGGTATTCAGCCAGTAATATCCTCTTTGATACAGCAGTCCATTATTGTGCCCATGGTCAGTCCATGTAACACACCCATTCTCCCAGAGAAAAAACTTGGTAGACAGGTTTACCTGCTTGTACAGGACCTCAGACAGGTCAACAAGGCTGTTCTACCAGCCTTTCCTGTGGTACCTAACCCTGCAATGATACTCAGTTGTATTCCCCCAGCTGCTGAGCATTTCACAATAATAGATATTTCTTCTGCATTTTTCTCCATACCAATCCATGTAGATAGTCAGTATCTATTTGCCTTTACATACAAAGGACAACAGTACACCTGGACTAGATTACCACAAGGGTATGTCAAGTCTCCTATGCTTTTCTCTAGGGAAATGTTTCGGCAGTTACAGGATCTTAAGTTACCAATTACTTCAATCTTAGTTCAGTATGTAGATGATATACTGATTGCTTCTGCAACCAAACAAGCATGTTTGGACAATTCTTTGCTGGTACTTCGGTTCTTGGCTCAACGAGGATTTAAAGTTAACAAGGCTAAGCTACAATCCTGCCAACCCGTATCTGGGTCACATCATTGCAGCCGGTTCTCGCCGTGTTCTTCCCTCATGAATTGAAACTATTCAACGGGTGCCAAGGCCCATGACCCAATGCCAGCTAAGAGGATTTTAGGACTAGCAGGGTATTGTAGACAATCGGTCCCTAATTTCCTGGAACTCTCCCGACCACTCTTACCTTTATTTAAAAAAGATACAACCGACCCTCTACCCTGGTCAGACAATCGTGAAGCAGCTTTTCAAGCTATTAAAACTGCCCTAATGAATCCACCTGCTCTGGGCCTACCTGATTACACTAAACCATTTTTTCTTTTCTGTTCAGAATGGGATAAGTTTGCACTGGACCTCCTGGCTCAACCTCAAGCAGAAGGTTATAGACCAGTGGCTTATTACAATACTCAATTAGACCCAGTTTCAGCAGGATACCCCCCCCCCCCCCGCCTGCGGGCAGTGGTGGCAGCAGCCTTATTGATAGATATGGCAACCCTTTGACCTTAGGTCATCAGACCGTACTAGCAGTACCTCATGCAGTACAAGCTCTCCTTCTTAAGACTAAAACCCAATACCTTTTGCAAGTGAGACTTACTAGGTATGAAATAAACTTGCTCAGTAATCCCGCAATACATGTTGTCCTCTACCCACCACTAAACCCAGCTTCTTTGATTCCAACTGATGCTGAGGGAGAGCCCCATGACTGTGTGTGTGTGTTGTTAACTCTGAGCTTCCTCCTAGGATTGATCTTGCTGATACCCCATTTGCTAACCCTGATTACGTATTTTTTGTAGATGGATCCTGCTTATGTGATGATCTTGGCCAGTTAACAGCAGCATGGGCAGTTTGCTCCCCGCATGAAGTCATTTCTACCGGTAGGCTACCACGAGGTACATCAGCTCAAGTGGCGGAACATGTGGCATTAATGCATGCATGCAAACTGGCAGAAGGAAAAACTGTTACAATTTATACTGATTCTCACTACGCCTATGGCATTGTGCACGATTTTGGAACATTATGGAGAGAGCTTGGATACCTGACATCATCTAGAACTGTGATAAAACACACCTATTATGTCGATAACTTACTGAAGGCCTTGCTCTTGCCTTCAAAAATTTCTGTTGTAAAATGTGCAGCTCACCAATCAGATGACTCTTTTGAAACAAAAGGCAATGCCTTAGCTGATTGGGCTGCCAAACAGGCTTCGCTACATGGTGCTGTTCAGGGAAATAATATGCAGCCTATTTATCAACAATCCATGCAGACATCTTTATTTACACATGATGTATTAAAAGCTTTACAATGTGAAGCTGCAGAAGCTGAAAGAGAGACTTGGCAAAAGTTTCACTGCTTTAAAAATGCACAATCTATTTGGCAGCATCTGGAAGGCAGGTTTGTCTGCCCAAATCTATGCATTCTTCTGTTATGAAAGCTTACCATTTACTCTCCCACATTGGTATTCAGGCTTTACTTTGGGACTGGTTTGCGCCCTCCCTCTCAGCTTCTGTATGCCATTTTCTTAATACTTGTTTTGTATGTTTACAGAATAACATTGCAAAAGGGACTAGAGCACAACCTCAACCTGTGCCAAAACCTCAGGGGCCTTTTTGCTCTTTGCAATGGGATTTTATTGAACTACCACCCTGTACTCGTTTTAAATATGTACTGACTGTTGTTGATGTTTTCTCTGGTTGGTTAGAAGCATATCCCTGTACCAAAAATGATGGAATCTCAGTTGCTAAAAAACTGTATTATGATTTTATCCCCAGGTTCAGAGTTCCCTGTACTATATACTCTGACAGGGGTACACACTTTACTGCTCAATTAATTCAAGCACTATGTTCTATGTTAGCTATTACACTTAAATTTCATTGTCCTTATAGACCTCAAGCCTCTGGCTTTATTGAATGAATGAATCAAATGCTAAAGACAAGGTTAGCGAAACTTACCTCAGAAACAGAAATGACATGGGTACAAGCCCTTCCTTTAGCATTACTTTCCATCCGCTCTCAAGTTCACCCAACAAAGGGTCTCTCCCCTCCTGAAATTATTATGGGACGCCCCATGCATATTTCCATGACACCACTGCCATCCTTTTCTGCAATTGATAATTTTGATGCTAATGCTTTGCTTTACTGTAAATCTCTTGTTTCTGTCTTATAGCAACATCACAAACAAGTTGCAGCAGCCCAGCAATCTCCAGATCCTTTCCTGGAACCTTCATTGCTACTTGGGGACTGGGTCTATGTAAAGTCATTTTCTCGAAAAACTGCTCTCCAACCTCATTGGAAGGGACCATTTCTGGTACTCCTTACCACTTCTTCAGCAGTTCGACTTCAAGGCTCTCCTGTGTGGATCCACGTGTCACACGTTAAAAAAGTTGAACCATCAGATTCCCAGCAGCCTCTTCCTTTCTTCATTTCTCTTCATTTCTTGCTCCTGCTCCTGAACCCATTGCAGCTCGCACCAGAAGCAAAACCACCACACTGCAAGAAGATGACTGATAATAAACAGATACTCATATCACCAGTCCCACCTCCTGCTACACCAGTGCAACGTGCCTTTCCTCAATGATACTGGATGGCCATTCTTATCACCATTCTTCTTGTACTCCTTTTTCTACTCTGGCCATTCCTCTTTACAGCAACTACCACTCACATTCACAAAAAGGCAGTCTGGCATCCACCTTTCAACACCTACCAAGCTATTAAATTTGCTTATGCATCATCCCTCAGTGTCTACGATTGCTGGATCTGTACTGCTTTGCATACTGTTCATGGGGGATTGATGCTAAGCACAGTTCCTTTAGGGGCTAATGAAACTTGGACGAATCTGATCTATGACCTTCAAATGTCACTTCAAAAGACAGAATAGCATTACATCTGTTTAACCATCAAAATGGGACTGTGTGCTTTCAGAAATTTGGTAAAGTCAAGGTAGGATGGAGTTTTTTGCAATGTGACAGTTCCCTACAGGTGTAATAATGACTCCTCCTACTGTAACACAACCTACGATTCATTTTGTGAACTGGTATATAAAACATACAAAGAAGTAAGAAATAATTCCGTTCTGTATCAACAGCTGGGAATAATCGATAAAAAGGTGTTTCATTCTGAACAAGGTTATATAGACAGTAATATTACTACTAAGGTGGAAAATTGTTACTTTGTGTGTGGTAGAAGAGCCTACAAATGGCTACCAGGAAAATGGTCTGGTAACTGTTTCTTAGGTTATTTAGTCCCAGCCATTCGACAACAACTGCATTACCACAAGGAAAAATTAGAAATACTTGAGAAATAAAAACACCCTCCAATCTGGTGGGAAACGTGGATGCATCATGGATTTATCATCATGATCTTGCTCATGCAAGTACTAAAGGACTGGCCCACATGGAACTTGGAGATGATGTCATATCTTGGGCAGGTATAATATCTGCTTATGAGGCTGTAAAATCAATCTGGGAATTGAGAAAGCTTTCTAAACTCCTTGAAGTCTTAAGCAATGCCACCTTTTCCACTTTAGAACTAGTGACTGATGAACTGACTGCTATGAGGGCTGTGGTCCTCCAAAACCGTATGGCACTTGATTTTGTGCTTGCTAGGAAAGGGGATACTTGTGCTTTAATCCAAGAGGAGTGCTGTACTTTTATTCCTGACAATCAGCACAAAATTGAGAGCCATCTTGAACTTACACAAAAGGTTTCTGAACTCTCTGAAACTGAAAAAGCTGATAGCTCCACATGGGTTTGGCTAACAAATCTCTTCTCTGGATGGGGAGGAGGCCTACTTAAACTGATTTTAACAATTGCAGTATTAATCATTTTTATTTTTCTATTATTGTTTATAATAAAAACTTGTGTATTGAAGCTTATGTCTTTCAAAACAAATGCCAAAGTGCCTAACTTTCACATGCCTATAATAACTGATGATGTCCAAGAAAAGAGTACTATTAATGATGAAATTGAAAAGCTTAATAGTATGGTTATGTTAGAATTTGGAAAAATGTATAAAGAACTAAATGGTGATGCTTACAGAGCATCAAATGGGGGATTGTAAAGAATGAAAGAAAATGTAAGTGCCTTAGGGAAATTTGAGTATGTGACAAAATGTATGAATCTGAAATGTACTGTACATAGAGACGTGACAGTCTACACATAGTGGAAAATTACTGAGAGAAGGGTCTGTCTGAAAGTAGTAAACATGTCTATATATGGAAATGCATCCAATTTTCTTTTTCTGCCTAGAGAAGTAATGACATCATGTAACTTTAGAACTACACGGAATGCCCTTATTGGTTAATCATGCTTCCAGTGTTCCTATTTGTTCAGTATTACTTTTCTAATGAGTCAGAATCTCCTTGTCTATATAAACTACAGTTTTGTTTGTTCTGGGAGTCACCCTGATATTTTTCAGAGGCTCCTACACATGTTTAATAAAGCTACTAAATGAGAGGAAGTCTATTGTCTTTATTCTACACTCTGCATGGCATATGTGTCTGACCTCTTCAACATAGCCAGTGATCTGCCTTTTCACAAGGTGTTCCCACATTATACCATGATGGTTATCATCCTATTAGCCTCACCAGCATCAGCTCTAAAATCATGGAAAGTACCTAGGTCAGTCTCAAAAAAATAAAAGAGGGGGTTGTTGATTTACAAACTCTCAACTACAATCAATTTGGTTTTGTGAAAGATACAAACTGTCTCCTTAATCTAGTTGATTTATTTGAAAATGTAAGGGCTGCCATAAGCAAAAGCCATTCTGTCCATACATCCCATATGGACCTCACTAAAGCCTTTGAAATGGTCCCTCATGCAGGCATTACATTAAACTCATTAGTCTAAATATAACCCCTTACATCCCCCATTGGGTTGTAAATTAGCTCTCGGATCAAAGGCACACAATAAAAGAAGGTTGTATTTTCTCATCTGCTAGTGGTTTCCCTCACAGCTGTTTCTTGGATCTCTTCCAATTTGGCACATATTTCTTTGATGTGAAAGCTTATATCAAAGGTCTATTCCTAACCAAGTTTGTTGACTATCATAAACTGTGTGTTGTTATAGATTCCCTAATGTATACTCCTCCAAGCAGGGCTTGTCAGAACCAGTACTTTACCAAACATGGTCTTGAGCTTAAAACCAAAAATGTACAGCATTTGTCTTTAGGAAACAAGGTACATAAATGGGACACAGTCATTAGAGAGCTTGGTACCATCATCAACAACAAACTATACTTTGATCACCAAATAACAGTAACAAGAAATTTTGCAAATGTGTTCAGTTAATTGCTCAAGGTTGCTCAAATCCAAGGATATTATAATCTCCTATATTTCTCTCTCATCAGGCCAGTCATATAATACAATGCACCATTTGGAATCTTACTCTGTAAATACCTTAACCAACAAAAAGGGCCACAGTATTTTCTAACTATAAAAAATTTTCCTTAACTACATAGACAAAAAAAAACTTTCACTTTTTTCTCATTCTCTTATTGGCTCCTACAAGATGATCTAGCTCTTGTCTTTCCAGGCTATGAAAGATCCAGTCCTTGTAGGCAATCTCCACCTTAGAAATACTGGTAATACTAAAAACTCCATTCACTCAAAAGATCTCACTCTTCACTGCAATATAAATAAGGCCTGGTAGATAGACAAGTTCCTCACCCAAAGGATCCACTACCAATGGAAGAAACTCCCCTTTCAAGTCAAACAATGGAACATGGGCCTCTTTAAATTCTGCCCTGATGACTGGATTGGTAGCCACACACATATTCTTGGGATAAATTGGACGACTCTTGTCATGCAGGGTAGCAAATCACTCACTATACTCTCTAGGTTGCATGGCTATGATTTATACAATCATCCAAACCACCTGCCTAGTAAAATCTATGACCTATGATAACCCTTAAACTATGCAGCCAAGCCCAATATGAATAAAGAAATTGATTCAGATCCAATTTAAAAGTTATGTTCTTACTATAACTAGGCATCTGTGCTGTCCATTTTCATTCTTCCTCAACATATCCAGCTGTTGAGCTTCTCCCTCTACCCATTAAGCACTACTACATTCACAAAGCCTCAGATGTAGTTTGCTGCCCTATCCCCATAGTAAAAACACATACAGAAATATTTTGATAGAAATACAGGGCTTAAACCTGGAACTGTAGGTTCCAATACAGTCCAATACGCCTCTCCTGGAGCTCTGGATGGGAGATAGATGGGAGGGAAGTTGAAACTTAACTATCTGATGTTGTCCTTTTCATACTTCGTCTGTGTATTGTATCATGGAAAAAGACAAATCTCTGTGAGGATATAGGAACACTTCAATGTTAATCTTTCTCTTGGATGGAGATGTCTCAATACTTGTTATGTGGGGGGGTAGGAGTGAGTTACTATGTTTTTTTTTTTGATTTTTTTTTTTTTTTTTTTTTTTTATTTTTTTTTTTTTTTCTGACTTTTGTTTGTTTAACAGCTCAATTTCTAAAAGGTTTGAAACATTAACATTTCGACTAATAAGGAATGAGCTCATATACTAGAGCTTGACAATCAGATGTGTTATATGTAGATGTTCGGACCAAAAGCATGTTATGTGATGCACTTGGGACTAGGCCTTCAGAGGGCCAAAATCCCAGGATACCAGATCCTTTAAGGAAATAGCTACCTTGATTTTGGATACTGGATAACCTTTGTCTTTTGAGAAACCCTGTCTTTTGAGTTTTTTGGGAAAAAAAACAAAAGTTAGTCTGTTGAAGATAAAAGTATGTTTGTCTGAAATTACAAAAATTTCTGACAACTTTTTCATCCATGAAGTAAAGCATCTAGAAAGACTGAATTGTGAAGAAGTGGAAGAAATTTATAAGAAAGTTTATGTTATAAATGGATTAGTTAATGTTATACTCAGAAGCCACTTATGAAAAAATGAAGAGTATAAGAAGATGAGAGATCCTGTAGAGATGTTGGTTTATGTATAGGTTGTGAGAGACAGAATGCAGTTAGATGGTTTACATGATTGATACTTTTGATCAGATCAGATAAAATGAGAGAAGAAGCTTCAATCTAGGTGGCCTCTTACAGGGGCTGGTGGGTCCCTGCCCTGGAGGTCATAAACTGGAACTGGGTCTTAAAAGAAAATTTTTTTCATGAAGGCTTTTTAAAGGCTTGGAGAAGCCAGGAAGCATGGCTGTTGCCAGAGTGGAGTTGGAAAAAAAAATAAGTTGAAATTAGTTGTAGAAATAGCTAACACCTTCCTCAAACAACATTGTCAGAAAACAGTATTGTCAGAATTGTAGAATCAAGGGGACTGGGGCTGAAGGGAAATCAATGTCTTCATTTTCTTTCCATTGCTTTTTTTTTCTTTTTTTTTTTGTTTACCTTTTGGTGATTCTTTCTTTTGAGAGATAATACAATAATGTATAGGGGAAGATACCTGGGCTGTCTAAGTTATTTTGGACCAGGAGAAACATCTTGCTGTTAGTCTTATATATAAGAAGAAAGGTATTAAAACTACTATTGTAATAAGAGAAAAAGAGGTGGGAAGAAAAGAAAATGTCTGCGTAAGAAACTAGTAGGGAGGATATTAAGACAGATGAGAATATATATAGTCAATAAGAAATGAAATAAAGTTTGAATCGTTCACGAAAAACCCAATGATCGTCTGTGCATAATGGCGGCAAATGAGATATGAGGCTTTACAGATGCAATAGTGCATTATGAGTAGAGGGAGGAGCTTAAGAGGTGGATCCTAAGTCTGAAATAAGTCGCCGAGTCAGATCTGAGGATCGGATCCAAACCCACACATTGAGGAACAATGAAAAGGACAACATCAGATCTGAATATTTAATAAATCAGATTGTATCTGAATATACACTGGAACGGAACATTACAGAACTGAATCAGTGCTTGGATTTATGTCACAGAAAAGAAACAAACAAAAACACTCCATCAAGTTAATATAAACCATTGTAAAGCAAATACAGTTGAAAAAGTAAACTTACCATAACACTACATACTTGAACTAACCACTATTGTAGTAGTCTAATCTATATGGGTCATATCCTGAAAAGGAAAGGAGAGCTAATAAGTTTCCCAAGCCTTAGGGCACCTTCCACACAATCTAACCACTGAAAAGCTTGAGAAGAGCAGTATAAAATCAGTGGTTAGAGTGTTAAACCTTCAGAGCTTTCTTGTCTCAGAGTAAGGGATGATAGAGCCTAGCCAGTTAAGTATGTGCTAGGAAGAAGGGAAAGGGAAAATTAACCACATCCTGGCATAAAATCCAATTAAAGAAAGGGAGTAGAGGGAAGGTGTTCCTACTGCAACAATGATCTACTTAAACATCTGCTGCTATGCTAAGTCCATCCCTTTCCAAAAAGCCAAAGAAGTAGCCAAAGTCACAGCAGAGTGGGCACAGACCTTGCCTGGATGTGTCTTATTATAGTCTGAGTAACAAAAAAGTGAGCCTGACAATTCACTACTCTGAAGGCTAAACACGAAGTATACATTTTCTTCTCAAACCTACCAAAGGCTTTTCCATTGTTGTCAGTAGGAACAGGGTTAGCTGCCAAAAGATGTTGGGAAGAAGATGGTTTTCATACTGAACTAATTTCAGGGTCTGATTTAGGAGTTGAAACAAAAAGAAATGTGTGAATCTGAGGAACATTATATAATTTATCAGACTTCCTGGGGAGAAGAAACTTTGTCAGACAATGTGTTGGTTAATATGAAAATTATAATTGCATGGTACATTAATTGTGATTTAAGGTGAAAATGTTAAAAGAAATGGAAAGATGTAAAAATACAGGAAGTGATAAAATGTGCTAAATTAGGTGTATAGAACAAAAGTCAATGAACTTATAGAAAGGGGCAGTTGGATATGAAATCGACTATTTTGTATTATTGGAAAACTTGAGGGTAGTAGATGGTGATACAGTTGTAACAGGTTTTTCAGACCATTTAGCAATATTGATAGACATGATGGAAGAAAGGGGTATATTAAAATAAGAAAGGGAATAAAAAAGAATAGAAGAGAAATTATGGGATGAAAATGG
The DNA here is from genome assembly GCF_019279795.1 of Protopterus annectens. Lineage (NCBI taxonomy): Eukaryota > Metazoa > Chordata > Ceratodontiformes > Protopteridae > Protopterus > Protopterus annectens. The sequence continues at coordinate 121,777,335 of NC_056728.1, read as the reverse complement.
AAAGTGGGAAGTAGTAGAAAAGTACTGCAGCTATGGAAATATACCAATGAAGGACTTCTATAAAAACTGGTCTGACTGGTGGATTGAATTTAAAAAGAAGTATAAAAAGTGTTTTTTTTTCCAGTGGTAGGATGATGTAAGAAAAGAAAAGAAAGTGAAGTATGGAAAAATATATAGAAATGTATTAGAGAATTTAAAGAATAATGTAAGAGAATATGATATGGAAAACAAATATATAAAATAAATCAAGAAACAAAAGGCATTAATGTTTAAGCAGAGATATTTTTTACAAGGGAGAAGGTAGGATGTATCTGCATACTTGGGTAAAATAGTAAAGGAGGATATTACTGTAATGAGGGAAATAAAAATGTGAAGGGGATGTAAAAAGAACACAAGAACAAATTATTAGTATTGCAGTACAGCATGTGGAAAATAAGAGAGAATGAAAAGTAAAAAAAAAAACCCAGAATGTTTTAAGGAAGAGTTTGAAAAATAAATTATTATTATTAGTGAACTGGATGAAGTACTTAGGAAAGTAAAGGTTGATTCAGTATAAGGCCCAGATGGTATAGGGTATGAAATGTACAAGAAAAAGAAGTTATGTCTTACCATAACGTTCCATCTGTATTGTTGATCCTCGTTCAGTCATTATGTACGGGTATCAGTTCCGACCTCGGAACCGAGCCGGCCATCTTCCAAGCTCGTGTCAGCTACAAACTCTCAAGCTAAAACTCTTACCCAGAATTCCCCTCTCCCTGTTACCTCAGATTGAGTTTCCAAGTCAAAGGAATGTAGAGGCTACCTCTGGTCAAATGACCTAAGAGAACCGGATGGTGAGATCCACTAGAAGCCACAGGAGGGGGAAGGAGAGAGGGTCATAATGACTGAACGAGGATCAACAATACAGATGAAAGTTATGGTAAGACATAACTTCTTTATCTGATATTGTTAATCCTCGTTCATTCCTTACGTATGGGACAGAGTCCCCAGCTACCTCTATTCCTGGGAGGCTCTCATGGAAGGACATTCCTGAGCATCATAGAACCGAAAGATGCTCTTCCCCTGGAGGCCAAATCCAATTTGTAATGATTGATGAAGGTATGAGGTGTAGCCCAAGTTGCAGCTGCACAGATGTCATGTAAAGAAGCTCTGGAATGGAAGGCAGCAGAAGTTGCCGAGCTGGACCAGTTCGTCGGCAGGTGGAGTAACCCAGGAGGTAGGGGGCCAGGCGCGAAAGGCCTGCAAGAACACAGACTCTTCAGAGGTCAGGTTAGAGGGCTGCCAGTCACCTTTCTGTTTAAGGATTTTGAGGATATCACCAAAGGATACCTCAGATGGTGAGCAAGGGGACCCTTCCTCATCATCAAAGTCTTGTGTCTTCAGTAAGGGACTCCTCTGTGGAGTTCATGTGCTTCCTCTTGCATGAGCTTTTTCGATGAACTTCCTCAGAGGGAGAAGCTGGGGAAGACAACGCAAAAGGGGTTTGCTTTGGGAGTACATCCTGAGGCCCTTGCGCCCAGTGTCCACTAGGAGCGACTTGTGTACATAGCGGTCCAGAGGAGGGAGGGGAGATTGACAGCACAGTATCGCCAGCAGATGCCAGAGCCTTCTCCATTAGTTGGAAGGCCGGTCCACCTGAAGAGGGGTGAGTATCCAGGACAGGGTTCACCCCTCCCCTAAGTGGCTCAGCCTGCCGACTCGGAGTCCCTGGATGGCTGTGAAACACCAAATTATGTATGCCACAGCTGACATCCTTGGTAGTAGCAAAATTCTCCTGCCACAAAGGCAACTGTGGTTCCTTAGTGAGGTCCATAAAGGGAACCATAGAGGGGGAAGACTGTGCTATATCAAGGGACTTCAAAGGCAATGAAGGAGGAGAATAAGTAGGGGTCTTTGGCAAAGGGTGATCACCTCCCAAAGAAGGATAGGTCCTGGGGGGCGTGATACCTCTGGCAAAAAGCACTTGATCCACAAGACGCAACACGTCGTGTTCAGAAAAGCTTCTAGTGGATTTCCCGGACATGGCTGAGGGAGAGTCAGATCTATCCACAGATGGGACAAGCTCGGCGCCCACCTCACCAGTCTGCACTGAAAACAACAGGGCCATAAGAGACTGAACTTCAGGTGTCTGCACTGAGGAAATCATCGGTGCTGAAGTCATGGTCTGCACCGACAAAAAGGTCGGTGCAGAAGTGGTTGTTGGTGCCGAGGCTGGGACCGAGGTGTCAGAGCCGATGAGGTTACAGTCTGCACCGACTGGATAGTCAGTGCTGGAAGAGAGGTCTGAACTGAGGAGCCCCTCAGTACCAATACGGTAAAGGGCACGCTAGTCGGTGCCGAAATCACAGATGGCGCCGATGGCCTTGGTGCCAAAGGTCTAGGCACCGAAAGCACTGGAGCCGAAAGAGTCAGATCCAAAGTAGAAAGCTTAACCTTCTTGGGTCTCAGTTGATGGGAGTTTCCAGCCAGGACGGAGGAAGAGATTTGGCCTTTGAAAGATCATCAGTCTTTTTCTTATGGGATCTTGGAGGGGTTGAAGCCTCCAACCCAGAAATAGCCTCTGAAAAAGGAGATTTAAGTAGCCCCTTCAATAACAATTTATTTTTCCAATCAATCAACGTCCTGTTATAGAAGTTCTTACAAATTCCACAGGGCAGATCAACTGATAAATAAGGCACACCCAAGCAATAGACACAGAGAATGTGCATCTGAAGTAGGTAATTTATGGCCACAATCTGAACATCTCTTAAATCCTGGACTACCTTTTTTATCTGCCATGATAGGAAAGAAGGAAATCAGAAAGAATACCAGCAATGGTACAAGAAATACCCGATGGTAATGAAGAAAAGGGGTCTGCCAACGATGGTAAAGAAGAAAATACCTCGCGGTAAAATTGAAAGATTTCACGAAGAGATAGTCGCTAAATGCGATAAGGTAAGAAAAAACAATTTAGAAACTTTTCTAAGAGAAAAAGTTGTTTTAGACTAGTATGACAATAAACTATTATACTTAGCTCAAGAGAAGTAGCTTGACACAACCGAATGGCAACGCTGCAAACGAAATCTGAGGTAACAGGGAGAGGGGATTTCTGGGTAAGAGTTTTAGCTCGAGAGTTTGTAGCTGACACGAGCTTGGAAGGTGGCCAGCTCGGTTCCGAGGTCGGAACCGATACCGGTACGTAAGGAATGAACGAGGATTAACAATATCAGATCTTAGTGTATTTGACAAAGAGAGTATTTTGTAAATGTACTGAATGAATGGTTGAAGGAAAGGTTTGCTTATGAAAATTTCAGTTTATTACAGAGTTATGTAATGGGATATCAAAATTATATGGAAGTAAGATGAGAAGAATGAAATAAAAAATTGGAGACTGATTTCATTAAATAACACAGATTATAAATTTCGTATGAGAATAATACAAAGGGGAATGGAAGGAAGTTTGAGGTATATTACGGAATTATGTATATATGGTATAAAAGGGAAGGGATGTCAAGAATTGTTATTGGTTGTGATAGAAATTGTGGATGATATATTGTAAGCAAAAGAGAGGATGGGAAACTTATGGCAGGTGATATTAGCAAGGCATTTGAGACAGCAGGGCATGATGCTTTGTGGGATGTTATGAAGAAATATGGAATAAGTAACAGAATTAGGAGAGTGTATATGTCAGCATATTAAAATAATAGTGTCAGAATGTTAGCGAATGGGTGGCTGAGTAAAGTAATAAGCATGATGTCCCATGAGTGGAATACCGTTTGAACTGTTAATGAATGAAGTAGCTTATAAAATGAAAGATACAAACAATTCCTTTAAAATTATCAATGCTGAGATGTATGGCAGCTAAATATTTTAGGAACATGATGAATCCACACTCTCCTTATTTATTCAAATGTTTAAGCACAAATGACTTGGGTTTATAGTTATGGTCAAATATAATTTATTTACTACAGACATTTTGAATGTGTCTATTTCAAAACTTTTGGATGGCTGTTTACATACTTCTTTATACTGTAAGCCATTTTCAAAAAATGCTTGGTTACATGTGGAGAGCTGCCATCCAAAGCACGTGATAAACAATATTCCATATTCCCAGTTTTGAGGTTAAGATTTATTTGTAGTGACGGTGAAGACTGGAAGAAATAGTCTGCGAATTTAAGAAAGCACTTTTTAAATAGGGGCTATGATATGTCAGCAGTTAAAAAAGCACTAGTTAAGGCTGGTGATCAATCGCAACAACAGTTATTACATAAGTTGTGAAAAACAATGTAAATTTTTCTTCTAGGTTAGGTAAGAGACTTGGCAGTTTTCATCTTTTAAAAATCCATATGTTGTTTAATCTATCTAGAGACTAATTGGTTCTAAATCCATGGAATGCTACTCTTGTAGACGTGTATATTAGCAACATGTAATGAAGGCAAAATCTCTTTCTAATAAAATACATATAAAATACTTTATATTAGAATGCCGATTACATGTGATACAGAGTGGGTTATTTATTTAGCAGCATGTCAATGTGGTGCTTTTTACATGAGGGAAACCTCTAGGCCTTTCAAACAGAGACCTGCACTTCATATGAGTGATTTCAGATGTTTGAGAACACGTAGTACTTTGGTTCACCATAAGGAAAAACATCCAGCAAAAGCCATGGTTCGCAGAGAGCTTACAAAGCATCAAAGGGATCTCACTGTTGAAAGGTATCAGTCAGGAGAAGGGTACAAAAAAGTTCCACAGCACTGGATATACCATGGAACACAGTGAAGACAGTCATCAAAAAGTGGAGAAAATATGGGACAACAGTGATGGTGCAAAGAACTGGACGTCCCTCCAAAATTGATGAAAAGACAAGGCAATAAATGGTCAGGAAGGCTGCCAAGAGGCCTGCAGCAACACTGAAGGAGCTGCTGGAATTTCTGGCAAATACTGGTTGTGTACTACATGTGGCAACAATCTCTCGTATTCTTCATATGTCTGGGCTACGGAGTAGGGTTGCAAGACGGAAGCCTTTTCTTACACAGAAAAACATCCAGGCCCGGCTAAAATTTGCAAAACAATACATCAAGTCTCCCAAAAAGCATGTGGGAAAATGTGTTATGGTCTGAGGAGACCTAGGTTGAACTTTTTGGCCACAATTCCAAAACGTATGTTTGGCACAAAAACAACATTTTGCATCACCAAAAAAACACCATCCCCATGGTGAAATATGGTGGTGGCAGTATCATGCTTTGGGGTTGCTTTTCTTCAGCTGGAAATGGGGCTTTAGTCAAGGTGGATGGAATTATGAACAGTTCCAAATACCAGTTACTTCTGGCCCAAAACCTTCAGGCGTCTGCTAAAAGGCTGAAGATGATGAGGAATTTCACCTTTCAACATGACAATGACCCCAAGCATACATCCAAATCAACAAAAGAATGGCTTCAGCAAAAGAAGATTTAAGTTTTGGAATGGCCCAGCCAGAACCCAAACCTAGATCCAACAGAAAATCTATGGGGTGACCTGAAGAGGGCTGTGCAAAAGAGATGCACTCACAATCTGACAGATTTGGAGTGCTTTTGCAAGGAAGAGTGAACAAATATAGCCAAGTCAGGATGTGCCATGCTGATATGCTGTAATTAAATCAAAAGGTGCTTCAACAAAGTATTAGTTTAAGGGTATGCACACTTATGCAACCAGCTTATTGTATGTTTTTTTATTTTTTATATTTTCCCTAACAGATTTGTTTGTTTTTCAATTGAATTGTACAGCTTATAGGTCATATTAAAGGTGGGAAAAGTTTTGAAATGATTTATTGTGGTCTCATTTTTTTATATCACAAAAACCTGGCATTTTAACTGGGGTGTATACATTTTTCATATCCACTGTGTATGTATATTTACAGACACACACACACACACACACACACATATATATATATATATATATATATATATATATATATATATATATATATATATATATATATATAGTGTAGTAAATGCCCATCTGAGTTGGAGACTGTTGGAATATGACTCAGTATTGATCATTCACATTGGCCAGCTTGTCTGAATATTGCTTAACTTCACTTGTATTTAGGTAGCACTTTTGCAAGGGCCTGTGCTCAGTTTACAGTAGCTGCTCTATGATTGGTGTGCTCTCTTTCATCTCTGGAGTGAATCCAAACAAAATCCAAGGCATCATTTGAAATCTACAGAAAAATAAGCATTTTTATTCACTATACTGCACTTTAAACCGTGTATTACTGAATTAACACCTATTTTAATTGTTTTTTTAGCTGTTCTGTTTTACTGTTTCACTGTTTCAACTGTTTGCTGTTTGAGACAGTTTTTTCTGCCTTTCGTATTTTCTAGTATTTGTGTATTTTGTAGCATAGGCTAGACTTAGATTTGCAGAACCTGGACTGTTTAGCATTATCTGAGCACTAAAACCAACCATCTTACATTAAGAGGGCCCCCTGCACCCTTGTGGCTGGCAGAAGAGTGTAGCAACAGACCCATCTGAGTTGGGGATTGTTGGAATAAGGCTCAGTATTGAGCATTTCCATTGGCAAGCTTGTTTGAAAAGTCCTTAACTTGTTTTAAAAAAGGGTTCTCACAGTTGCTACATAAGCCCGGCGTTTGCACAGATTTTTGCCTGTTTTAACACACATACCTCTCAACCTCTTAGAGTAAGAAATCTGGACAAATCCCTAAAAAAAGTGGTACAAATAGGGACAATTTTGATATATTGCTCTTACAGACTTAGAAAGTTGATAGAATAACAGGTTTTGCATTAGCATTAATTTTCTGAATGGTATGAAGTCTAAAACTCAAATGTCTATCATTATTTTCTAACTTCAGTCTTTAATGATTTGCCAGAAAGCCACAATTTTATTATAAATGGACTAAAAATATAAGGCAAAAATCTGGACATTCTGCAAAAATCTGTACAGTTGAGAGGTTTGTCTCCACAGAGTTTGGCGAATAGCCTCTGCTCTATCTTCATCTGAGCAATCTGAGGCATCTATTTGCACATAGTGCACCTTTGAGCAGCACTATGCAGTAGAGGTAACCATTGGCGGTTATAGACACAAAAGCTAAAGCAGATGTATTTTCTCTTAGAAGCTGCTCATGCTCCAACTGAGGAGTCCCTTAAACTGTGCTTAGCTGCTCAGAGAGCACCTCAGCTGGGCTTTCTACAGCATTTGTGATTTTAACTCATTACACCTGAGTGCACCTCCAACTACATCTGCAGTTAACTCCTACTGACACCTCTAGGTGTCAAATATTGCTTGTTTATATTTGCATCAATAATTCCAAAACCATGCTATGTACAAAGTTTTAGAATATTTCATCTTAAAGCTTACATGATGGCAAACTCAGCTGCATTAATATTTGACCTCTGTCTAGTATAAGTAAAGAGATATTAACTGTTGTTTTTATGATATTAATTTACATAGATACAATTTTCACATTTTTCTAAATATCTCAACAACCAAGTAACACAGACAGAACTCCTTAGCCTCAAATGAAAGCTCTCAGCTAGATGAATAAAATGCTGCTGACAGTATGTGTGTAACTTGAATGGTTGCTGAGATATTGTAAGTTGTTTACAAAATATTACAAACGTAATAGTTACTGCATTTACTGTAATTTATACAAATCAGTTTAAGACCTAGAATCTAAAGAATACTAACACTATAAAAATAGTTTGTGCTGAAGGGTTTGCCAGTTATACTTCTTTCATAACCCCATATGGTACCAGAGATATGAACAATTTGTTTGAAATGTGAGGACATAATTTGATTTTGTCAAAATGCTTAGGCTCCGCCCATTGGAAGTTACAGTGCAAACTTCCTGAGCTCCATTGGAGTGAATGAGCTAACTGAAATCTCCTAATCCCTAACAGATTCTTACCCCTTGACAGCCCCAATAGTATAAACTCAGCATTAAGCTCCCAATTAAACCACATCCTTCCTCATTAAAGTAAACACATTTACACCTAGTATTATGGATGGACAGTTCTCCTCTGTTTCTCCTACCAGCTTGATTGACATGGGTATCCTGGGGTAGTGTAGCAATTGACTGAAGTACACTAAATACCCACTACTCCTAAACCACTCAATCTCAATTTGTTAGAGATACATATACACTAAGAATTTGGAATCCTTGCTCTCTCATTCATATAACAGTGACACCGAACAGGTTGTCAGATCACATATTACACCTCCTGCACATCCACGCTCTCAACACTAAAGCATCATACACAGAGGTACTCTCCAGAAATTTACCTAAACACCAGACACCTCCAAAACACAAACATGCTACACCTAATACAGTACCTATATTACCCAAAACATATAAAATCACAAGCACAAGCATCTCACTAAACAAGCCCCATAAAGGAAAGCACATCTAAACCAAATATTTCAGTCATAGGTGACTCTATAGTGAGACACACAGATGTCCCACTCACCAGGCTGGACAAGGAGAAGGTTACAATCAGCTGTCTGTCAGGTGCCAGGATCTGCCAAACCACACACACACACTCACTCAAGTCTCTCCACAAGTACCATTATGACTCCGTCATAGCTCATGTTGGTATGAATGACTTGTGATGTACCTCACTGGACTATATGAAGAGAGACTTGACTGAGATCTCTGAATATGCATCAGAGGCAGGTCTGTCCCTAGCCTTGAGCAGCAGGCTACCTTCAGCTAAGATGATACCACAATATAAACAAAAATGGTTGACTTCAACAATTGGCTTAGTTTCCAGTGTCATTCTATGGGGATCCAGTACCTGTCAGCTTGGGTGACATGGTAGTTAGACCACGCTGCTTTGCCAGACACAGTCTTCATCTGTCACCTCTGGGATTTTGGTTACTGGCCAAGGCTCTTGCCTCCCCATCGTGCCTTATTTAGGCAATGTCACAACAACAAAATTCCCGATGTAAAAATACCTTCAAAAAGCAACCTCAACGTTATGCTGCTAAATGCTGGGAGTCTAAACCTAAAACTGCATTCACTGGAAGGAGCCCTCACCTTAAAAGATGTTGACATCTGTGCAGTTATAGAGACTTAGTTTAAGGCCGCACAAAGCACCCCAGCCATACCAGGTTATAATGCTTTCCACACGTTCAGACCACAAACTGAAAATGCAAAAACTACAGGAGGTGGAGTATCAATATTCATCAAAGATAAATACACCTCTAGATTGGTTAAACAAAATGATTCCCTTGAACTAATCCAGGTCCAACTGACCCCCTCTCCAAGTTATTGCCAGTTATTGTACCCCCTCCATGAACCAGGATACCCACAGTACTTAAATTGCTCAAGATACAACCAAACACCATGGTTTTAGATGGCTTTAACTACCCATCCATAGATTGGGTAAATTATACATGTACTAACACACTTGCCCAAATGTTACTGCACTTCATCAATTCCAATGCCCTGGACCAGTTGGTTGGCACCCCCACAAGGGGCCCAAACATTTTGAATCTGATGCTCACTATCATGGGTGATCATTGCACCACCCTATGTGTGCAGTACTCCCTAGTGAGGTCTGATCATAAATCAGTCTCATTAAAAGTAATACTAACATCTGCCCCCCCCCCCCCCCCCCCATTAACAGCAACTAGACTAAAAAACTTCTCCAAAGCCAATTGCCAATTACAAACTAATACATGATGGCATTAATAGCTTCAGTGCCCATGCCCTCACTGATGGCATGGACACCTATACTGGAATTTATACCAATGCCTTGTATAAGCATCTATACAATGTATTGACTCAGCTGTACCTGACAGGATCCAAACAAGATCCTCAAGAAAGAACAAGCCTACCTGGTGGACATCTGCCATTAACAGGTTATACAATAAGAGAAATAACTTGCTGTCCAAGAGCAGGAAGAAACGGACTCTGAATTGGAAGCATTCCCTCCTTGGCTTAAACAAGCAAATAAGACACCTCGTAAGGCATTCTAAAGCTAACTATGAATACAAATTAGCCTCCTTTGCTAAGGATACCCATAAGGCTTTCTTTAGCTATGTCAGAAACCTTAAAGGAAAAACACAGATCTAACAGAACTGGTTGCTAATGGCACCACATATACTGAACCTGCAGAAATAGCCACCCTGCTAGTTGACAGTTTCAGTGAAAACTTATTCCCCCTGTCCCCACCACATATCTACAAAAGCATCCTTACTACCTGCCCTGCACCTAGTACTTCCATGGAGCAGGTCATAAATGCTCTCTCCAAAGCCAAAAACACAGCGTTTGTGGGACCTGGTAATATCCCAGGCTGCGTTCTAAATGGATTAAAACAGGAATTAGCTGCACCATTGGGTATTCTTTTTAACCACAATCTAAGCACGGGTTTTGTACCTGCTGAATGGAAAACAGCAATCATCACCCCATTATAAAAAAGAGGCGCCTCCACAGACCCTGGGAACTATAGACCCATAAGCCTGATCAACCTAATCTGCAAGGCTATGGAAAGAATAATCATGGACCTTATTAACAAAGATATAGGAGACCTCCAAATGCTCATCCTGACCCAGTTTAGCTTCATTAAAGGGAGACTATGCCTCTTGAACTTGGTGGACTTCTTTGAGACAGTTACCAAAGCCCTGGATGAAGGCAAATCCATGGATACAGCCTACCTGGACCTGGCATAGGCCTTTGACACTATTCGCTACTCAGACATCATTGATAAGCTCACCCAGCTGGAGATCAACCCATATATTATCAGATCTGTTGTAAACTGGCTCAGCAATAGAATGCACACAATCAAAAGAGGCAACTCTTCCTCCCCCAGCAGGCCGGTAAACAGTGGTGTAGGGATCTATGCTTGGGCCACTATTGCTTGGAATCTACTTCTTGGATGTACAGGCTGAAACAAGAGGGACTTGCACAGACAAACGACTGGCACCAAAGTCATGGGCTAAAACTCAATGCAAAAAAGTGCATAATCATCCCCTTCAGTAAGGGAGATGTCCCCGCAGAATTACTACATTAGTAACAACACCCTAAGCATGTAATCAGTGGTGAGAGATTTGGGAACACTGGTCGACAGCAACCTTTCCTTTGACCACAATGTCTCCATAGTGGTAAGAAAAGCTTTAACGATCACCCAACTCATAAGTAAGGGCACTGCATCCAGAACAAAAGATGTTATAATCCCCCTGTACTCCTCACTCATCAGGCCAGTAATAGAGTACAATACAACCTTTGGTATGTACCTTACCAGGAGCCTGCAGCAACTGGAAAGACCTCAATGGTTTACAAAGAAAATTAAGGATCTTCAGCATATGCCATTGACTGACAGACTGAAATGTATTTATTTATTTTACATTTGTTAACTGGGTAGAGACTGGCTGGGCAAGTAGCCCATTTTCAGCAGAGAACCAGGGAGACAAGCTGCATAACATCAGTAGAAAAAGATTACAAACATTTTTAAAAGATTTACAAACAATATACAAAAAAGTCTGACAGTTGCCAACAATCACAATTTACAAAATTGTGAATGTAAAACAGAAACATTAAATTTCTTAATACTTATTACAGACATTAATATGAAACTCATTAAATATATAACTAAAAACCATTGTGGTATTTTCATTTGGTAGAAATAAGACAAAAGATAGCAGAATAGAAAACATTTGATTGAAGGCATGAGAAACTAGCCAGGAGTATTACAGGAGCATAGCCATTGTTGAGTAAGGTATTCCTTTAGGATTTTTTTGAAGCTATGATGATCTGTGTTTAAGATATTCTGGGGTAATAGGTTCCACTGTTTGGCTACTTTGAAAGAGAAGAGACAGTCACCAAAGTAATTACAGAACTTTGTAACCTTGGGTATAAGTTTATCGGATGATCTAAGGATCCTGGGGTTGGTATTTAGTTGCACTAGGTTGGAGAGTGCAGGGTAGTTTTCAGATTTGTGGATAATAGAGTGAGCAGTGCTGAGCTGATTGAACAATGACAGATTGGGAAATTCAAGCCAGTGTAATTTTTGAAGAGCAAGGCAATGATGGGTCCTGTTGGGTATATTAGCAGCACATTTTGCTATTTTGTTATAGCAGGAATCAAGAAGATGTAAATCAGACTTGTGCAGGTTAGTGAAAAGTTGAGAACAGTGAAGAAGAGTAGATAGGAGGTGGGATCTTGCTGTGGCTAGTCTGGCATTTTGAGTAAGGTAAGGTTTGGTCCTATATAAAGCACCAAGTTTGATGTGAACTTTCTTTATTGTGAGTGATATGGTTTATTGAATGTTAGGTTGTTGTCTATAGTGACACCAAGTAGTTTTGTTTAGTTAACTGGTTCTAGTATAGTGTCATTAGTGGAGTAGATGGAGAGAGGAGGTGAGTTTGCCTTGGATTTCTTGTTAGAGAAGATCATTAATTTTACTTTGTTTGGGTTTAGAATTAGTTGAAGTTCATTTAAGTAATTTCCAATATATAGAAATGACTTCTGCAGTTTATGTTGGAGTTCTTGGGGTGTGAGAGCAGAGCAAAAAAGAGTAGCATCGTCAGCATATTGAATAATAGAAGCAGATTTAATGGCAGTGTTTATATGATTTGTGAATATAATAAAAAGGAGGGCCAAGGATGGAACCCTGAGGATCCCCAACAGAGACTGGGAGGAGTGTGGAGAGTTTATTATCCCATTTAGTTGCCTGCTGTCGATTAGTAAGGCAGCTAAAGAACCAGTTGAGAGCTGTAGAGTTGAGGTTGAAGGAGGCTAGAGTGTTGAGTAGTAGTTGGTGGGATACTGTATCAAAACCTTTGGACGTATCAAGAAATATAGTAGAGACTAGTTATCCATTGTTTTTGAGGAGATTGATGTAGTTACTGAAACTTATGAGGACTGTGGAAGTACTGTGTTTTGGGTGGAAGCCATGCTGTGAACTAGATAAGAGGTTATTTGTAGTGAGGTGGTCAAGGAGCTGCTTATGGATACATTTCTCTAAGATTTTGACTAGGGGTGAGAGAAAGTCAATGGGCCGAATATTAGAGAGATTGTGGAGGGGGATGATATGGGATATTTTCCATAGCATGGGGACATATTGTTCTGCGATGGAACGATTGATTAGGATAGATATGGGATAGGCGATGGAGCTTGCAGCAGTTTTTAAGAAGTCATTACAGAGTTGGTCAGCTGCTAGACAGGTAGGTCTTAGTTCTGATAGGAGTTTTTTGATATAAGAGGTTTGTATGGGTTTAAAAGAGTAGTAGTTGGGTTTAGAGTTAGTAGACGTAGACACTGTAAGGGGTTGGTTAGAGTTGTTGTTGTCACTATACTCTGTATCTTACAGACTACTCAGAGGTGACCTCTGCCTTGTATATAAAGCAATCTCAGATCCTGCTCTAATAGAAATGTTGCACATTTGTAAATCAAATGGTAAAAGATGCACTCTCTCCAGGGAACTCAACCTAGTATGTGACATCAACAGGACTTGATGGAAAGACAGATATGGCTCACAGAGGTTACCTCTCCTCTGAAACGAATTTCCAATTCAGGTGAAGCACAGCCCCTCACTGACCCTATTTAAGTGTAATTTGGATGATTGGATGAAAAAACGCAACTTCACCCTAGGAGTTTCACCTGTGTCCCTCTTGGACAGGGACAGTAGTTGCTGACTTAGTTCTGCTTAATACTTTGATATTCCTGGGAACAGGGTTTGTACTTGGCTAGGCTTGGAAGGGCCCTAGGGCCATTAGCCTAGTAACCTGGTATGATTCTATGATCCAATCTGTAATGGAAAATGAAGGTATGAACATTAGACCAGGTGGCAGCTGCATACATGTCATCAACTGAGGCCCTAGAAGAGAAGGCTGAAGAAGTGGAAACAGCTCTTGTTGAGTGCAGTTTTGGTGGTATAGGTAAAGCCAAACATTTTTGATTATATACCTGGGAGATCCAGCCAGTCAAACATCTACATAATGTAACCATTGACATTCCTTGACCCATCTTGGCTTTAGAACATGAAACAAACAATTGATATTACTCCCTAAAAGGATTTGTCTCGATGAAAGTAGAAAGGTAATTGTCTGTGCACATGCAATAAATGGAGCATGTGGTATCCATTATTCAAAAAACTTTAGGAAGAAGACTTGCAGATTAATATTCTAATTGAGTGAAGTTTGTGAAGCCATTTTAGGCAAAAAGGAGGGGGTTATTTCATAAAGATCCCTGTCCTCATGGAGGATAATATAAGGAAGTTGGCAAGACAGAGCTTGGAGCTCTAATACTCTTCTAGCTGATGTAATTTATTACCAGTAAAAAGGTTTTCCAAGTCAGAAACTTTAAGTTCTTCTTAGCAGCAGATTCTAAATGAGCTTGGGTCAAGACTTGTAACAGAATAGTCATGTCCAAAGGGAGAGTAGGATCCTTAAGTGTGTGTGTGTGTGGGGGGGGGGGGTGTCTAAGAAGAAAAATACCTCTCAGGAAAGCTTTTCACAACTTAAGTGAAGCCAAGGAAGTGTGGTTTTCTCCAATATGGAAGTTTGAGGTCTCTGCCAGACAAACCTTGACAGTTGAATAACTAGCACATTATGGAAAATCTATTCAAGGAAATCTAATATTGCTGATACAGCAGCTGAAAGGGGGTTTAAATTTCTATGTGAAACACAAATGGAAAATCTTTTCCATTTACTTTGGTAAACTTTCCTGGTGGATGGTTTCTGAGAAGAAGGTACAGGGTTTGATTCTCAACTTTTGAAAACTGGGTAAGCGTAAAATTGTCCAGAAGGTCAGCTAGCCTAGTACTTGACTATGAACCTATGAACCTAAGTAAGAATATGGACCACTTGGAATGAAAGCCTGGACTGACTAACCATCACTGGAAGTGGAGAAACCATGCAGTTAGTTTTAGGGCTCTGATGTCCAGATCAGACATTTCAGAAGGGTGAGACAGGAGATCTAGATTCAGATCCAGCACAAAAGGAATGTGTACTACATTAGGCCAAAGGAAGGGAAACCACACCTGTCAAGGCCAAAAAGGGGCAATGAGAATGACCATGATCTTCCGTTGTAATACCTTCTGCAGGAATTTCAGATTTAAGGGGGATGGTGGGAAGATGCATAGGGAGCAGGAGGGGCAATCATGGATCAGAGCATCTCTCAGGGACAGTAACCATTTTAAATGTCGGAAGCTACTACAGTGAGTACCAAAATACGGAGACTGAAGTCCGAAAGATTGGACTTACATACAATAATTTCAAGATGGCATTTCTAGGAATATTCCCTTTTCTCTGAAGTATGGCAATCTTGGAGTTGGTATATATAAGTTGGACGGTGATGGGTGTGCAGGGGGGTTTGCCCCCCTGCAAAAATAAGTTTTAAGGAGAAGAGTGATTTTCTATATTTGCCATTCTCTGGATTTTTGGCTTTCATTTCAAGTGCTGACATTTCAATAGAGAGCACTCAGAGCAAAGAACCTGCCGCATCTGTAATTGATGGGAAAAGCAAAAAGACTGCAGCATAGGTGACCCCAGTGATGCAAGATTTGTGTCACCACTGTTGGACAGAGAGACCACTTGTGAGGTAGCAGAACAGATCTGCTCGACCTATTCACTAGAATGTTGGACTACCCTGGTATGTGCACTGCTATCAGAAAGCGTTTGGAAGATGTCACCCACTGCAACATTCTCATCACTTTTCGACACAGAAAGTAGGCACATATTCCTCCTTGCTTGTTGATGTACCAGACTACTGACTTATTGTTGGTCTGGACAGAAATCATCCCTAGAGGAAGGCCATCCTGAAAGGCCTGCAACGCTAGGATGACTGCCCTCATCTCTAAAACATTGATATGAAGATTGGGCTCTTACAGGATCTATGTGCCTTGGACCATCTTTCCTAGGTAATGTATTCCCCCAGTTGGCAAGCATCCATGATCACTGTGGCTTTGTAAGAAGGAGAGGCAAAGGGACAGCTCTGAAACACCTCTTAAGATTGACACCACCAAGTTACATGATTTCTGCAGATTCTCGTTAAGCACACTGGAAAACTCATGGGCTGGGATCTGACCACCGGTGTTCACTGTAATGCCCTTATATAATATCTTGACAAGGGGACCAAAGTGATGGAGGCTGCCATCAATCTTAGAAGTTGAAAGACTAATCTGGCAGGTAGCATCTGATAGGAAAGTTGTTGATCAGGATTTCTTAAAGTGAGTAACCTGTTCTCTGGTAGCCTTGCAATTTGAATGATTATGTGAAAATGGAATCCAATGAATGCCAAAACCTGTCCTGGGGAAATCAAGATTTGTCCTGGTTCACTATAATTCCCAGGCAGGAGAATATCTGAAGCAAATAGTTCCTAGCCCGCACTGGCACAGACCTGGTAGGAGAGGTCAGAGATATTTATCAAGATAGGGGAACACCTACAATCCTTGCAGTTGCAGATGAGCTGCAACCATTGCCATGCATTTGGTGAACACCACAGGGCAGGGCTCTGAACTGAAAATGATTGCCTTCCAGTGGAAGAAAAGGATCCTCCAGCAGCATCTGACCATTTTAATCTGGTAGTATGCATCTTGAAGGTCTGTCCAGCACATTCAGTTGTCTTTCCTAAGAAAGGGAAGGACAGACTATACTGTGACCATCCAGAACTTTAAGTGGTTGACAAATTGGTTCAAGTGACTGAGGTCCAAAATTAACCTTACATCCCCATACTTTTCTGGCACAAAAAAAAATCTGGAGTAAGTTCCGAACCCTTGCTGATCTGGTGGGATCGCTTGGATAACTTGCATGCCTAGCTGCTTTTTTAATTCTAATGCTGCTGCTTTTCTTTGACAGGATGATATGTTGGGAACTTTCTTTCATAGAAGGGGTGGACAGAGAAAGGGGATGAAATAGTCTCTGGAAATTACTATCTACAACCAGACATCTTTGACTATGAATATTCAGGCTTCTAAGTGCAGACACAAGTGCCCCCAGATTGTCTCCAGAGTGCGGCAGTCAGGCAACCATTCAAGAGCATTGAAAAGGCATGTCAGAAAAGGGACCCCTGAAGCCTTGATTCTGTGTGTCTCCTCTGTCATGAGGGAGATGACTACTATTAGAATACCCCCATCTGCCTTGGGGGGGAATCTATCTCCGGAGGAATCCTGAGAAAATCCTTAGGACTTCCCTAAACAAGTTTCATAACTCCTTTTTGGTTTCTATAGAAAGTCCTTGGGGGGGGGGGGGTAGAAAACTGTAAGCCTACAGCTGAAAGAGTTTTCCCATCCTGTTCAGTCCTGGAGAGTGTGTCTTTGACCTTAAAGCCAAACAAGGTCGAGCCATCAAATAGGACGTTGATAAAAGACATCCTAGAGGGCTCCTCGAAATCACACATACACATCCAGGCATGCCTACTTACTGTAATGCCTGTTACTGTGGCTCTTGAAGCACCTTCCATTGCACTGGATATGAGATGCATGAAGACATTCAACAGGGACTGAAGCAAATCCACTATTTTCTTGTCCTTTTCAGACATGGACCCAGAAAGAGACTTAGAAAGCTCCTTTGTCAAGTCTCTTTGAAACAAAGACATCTGTGCCAAATAATTCTGTGACCTTAACACAAAGGTATCTGTAGCATAAACTCACTTCCCAAATTTGTCCAAAGCTCTCAACTCTCTGTTGGATGGACTGACAGAAGAGCTTTCTTCTGCAAGCTCTTTCTTAAGTGGCTCCCACCAATACTATGGCATCCACTGCCGGGCCTTTGCTCTAGTAAAAGTGGTACTTAGAGGCAACAAGATATTTGTCTGTTTTTCTGAGGATTGGTTTTGCAATATTTGGCTCCTTCCAAGTCCAGCAAGAGATTAAGTCCATTCTAAACAAAGAAACTGATGCAGTGCAGACCAACTTTAACTGTTGCAGTGAAGACCAACTTAGTTATTTGTTTGTTCTCTGGTTCTTCTGGTTGTTTTCATTAAGTCCACTATCTCATCTGCCTAGGGAACCACTCATGGAGTAGTTGAGCTGGAACCAAACGGCTCAAGGAACATGGATTCCTCCTGGGAAGGTGCTTTGGAAGACCATCCTCCTTTCTGTCTGAGAAGCTTGAGGATCTCCCCAAATAAGATGACCTTAAAGGGTGACCTGCAGACCACTCCTCTTCATCAAAATCTGTGTCTTCTGTCAAGGACTCCTGGGGAGATTCAGTGTGTCTCCTCTTACACGTATGCTTCTAGGGAGCCTCTGTAGGGGGAAGGTCTGAAGAGGACTTAGACGTCTGAGAGGAGTCCTGAATGAGGACTGTCTCAAGCTAGTTTGAACCAGTTGTCCTGATGGGTTGGGCTGTACAGGATCAGGACCCAGGGCTTTCAGTTGTGGAGCAAATGGAGCCAAGAGGGGTAGAGATATCTGCTCTTTAGCCCTGGACAGAAACAGCGCTCTCCACCACCTCAAAGGCAGATGCTGAGGGGGAACCGAAGATCACTCCGGTAAGAACCAAAGCTGTCCCACAATTATGACCAACAGCACATTCCCAACTCTGACCCAAGACTGAAGCCAGAGCTGAGCTATCTTACCCTGAGGAAAAAGGATGTCTCTGAAAACTCTGGAGTCAAACCCTTAACCCTAGACTTGATGCTGAAGCTTTGACTCCTAGATCCTCCTGGCTCTAAAGAAATAAGAGCCGACTGAATCAGAGACAATGTCAGACTCAAAGATGACCACAACTTCGGATCTGACACAGACAACCCGGAAGAACCTAGCTCCAATATCTCTGAACCTGGAGGTTGAATCAGGGTAAGAGTAGCCATAGGCAAGGGAGAGGGTCCTAAGTTCACAGGTGCAATGGGAGATGGAGCTGGAAGAACTCCCCACTAAAACTGTGTCCTGAGGAACTTCCTCATCATTCTATCCACATCAGCTTCTGTCTAGCTTACGGTAGACCTGATGGACCTCAATGATTAAAATGTTGTCTGTAAGGATCGATCCTGTAGAAAGAGTGACCACAGCCTAGAAGAGACGGGATCCAGGGGAAAACCTTAGTTCCTGTAAGGGAGGAGTCTTGGACCACAATGAAATCAGATCTGAGACATTAATAGGATCTGAATGGTTGGATGTTTTTGCCATCACAGCCAAAGATAATACAGACAAAAGAGAACAATCATGGGATCACTCCCTCATTTCTCTGCCCTTTTCTTTTGACCTGTTGCTCTTGTCCTGTTGTGTTTGTCTGAGGACTTTCTCCCCATATGGGGAAGCTCCAGATGCAGATTTTGAGAAGTCAGAAAGAATGAGACCTTTGAACACAAGCTTGTTCTGACATTCAGTCATGGCTCAATGACCAAATGCTCTGCAATTAAACAATCTTCTTCTAGATGAGCTGTCCCCAAACAATATATACATTTTAAATGAGAATCAGAACTTGGCATCTTATGACTACAAGTTACACACTTTTTAAAACACACAAGCTTGTCTGACATAGTCCATGTAAGGAAAAAAAGAAGATGCACAGAAAAACACTATCAGCAACAGTAAAAAAGCATAAATCAAGCAAAGGAGATTGGTGTAAAAATTTACACCAAGGAAAGAATGCCAGCAATGATAAAAAGAACTACTAGATAAAACTGGTAATAGAAAAGAAAGGAAAGGAAAGGAAACAAAGAAGGTGCAAAGGAGGCCTAGAGGGAAAAAGTTGTTTGATTGTGTGTGTGTGTGTGTGTGTGTGTATATATATATATATATATATATATATATATGTATATAGGAATACATGCATTTAGGAGAACGTACTTTGTCCGACGTCCTAAATGTCGAAGGCAGCGACCTCAGTTTGCAGAAAGTCGAATTTTCAGATGTCGAACCCATGAATACCAAACGCCGGCCAGGAATGTCGAATTCTGAGTTATGCTCGACATTCTGAGCGTTCGCTACTGTGAGTTTCGACATATAGGTTCGGAGAATGTAATGGTTGGAGATGTTGTCTACGACCATATGCATGTATTCCTTCCATAAATAGATACATATATATATATATATATATATATATATATATATATATATATATATATATATATACGTACATTATTTGTATGAGTATGGGAAGGCAAAGAACTCCATTGGAAAAAGAGAATGATATACTAAAAAAGCCCCCAAAAGCTGACTAGAAGCCTAATCCAATGAATCACGTCTGAACTGTATGATTGGCAAATAAAATCTGAGCTAATATCAGTGTATGGAGGGGATTGTGGGTAAGGAGAGAAGCCTTAGTTATGGATCCTAAGTCTGAAAAAAGTGTCCGAAGTTGGATATAGGTCAGATTAGAAACCCATCAGCTGAGGAATGGACAGAAAAGACATCAGACCAGGTGATCATCTAAATTGTCCCCAGGAATGGGTACAGTGTGGGAGTCAGTGTGTGTGTCCATGCTTCAGTAGGTGGGTTTTCTATTCCTTGTGCCCAGTGAATTCTTGCTCTTCTACATCCTTTCATTTGGTTAGGTCAATAATCAGAATGAATGATAGAGTGAATGAATATTCAACATATTCAGTAAGTGATTAGCACCCCTTTAGCTGTTATATTATAGTTTAGCACTTTAGAGAAATTCAACAATTGCACAGTGAATTGCTTCTCTGCAAATGTAAATTTTTGTTATGTTAGAAGAAATTCTGTTTAAAATATATCAATGTTCAGTACTGAATACATCAGACTTTAGTTTCATAGGGGGTTTAAAAGAGGAGATGATATCTTAATGTTTCTCACCACATCCTAAGCAAATAATGCCATTCAACAAATAAGTGATGTACTCACCATAACTAGGCATCTGTGTTGTCCATTTTCATTCTTCCTCAACTTATGGGCTACGGATCTGACTCAGCCGCATTCTATAGACTTTGGATCCAATTCTCGAGCTCCTCCCTCTACCCATCATGTTTAGTCCATCCCCATTACCTCAGACTGAGTTTGCTGCCATTAACGATTCAATAAAATATAGAAGAGGAGAACAGAAATTAGAGCAGGGCTGAAACCGGGAACTATAGGTTCTAAACAAATATCCATCAGGTCACTCCAGGAGATAGGAAGGAGGGAGGGGTTGAGGAAGAATGAAAAGTTATGTTGAGTGCATACCTTTTATATTGGATGTTGTTCTTTTCATTCTTTCTCAGTATATCGGACAGAGTCCCCAGCTATGTAATTCTTGGGTGGCCTATATGGAAGGATATTCCAGAGAACTGCTGAATCAATGGCAGCTCTACTTCTGGAAAATAAGTCCAATTTTATTTTATTTATTTTATTTTACATTTGTTGACCAGGATAGTCCGACTGGATACAAGTCCATTTTCAGCGGAGGCCCAGGGAGAAAAGCTCCAAAGGAAGTTATACAGGCAAAATTGACATAGTACACACTAAAGAACAATTACAAGCAATTTAAGCACAGTCTATTAGCCACACGTAGTGTAGGTTATATAATCTAACATGCATATCATCTGGTTAACTAAATTACAATACAGTAGATATACATTAACAATATAATACTGGTACCCCAGTGTTACCAAATATGTAGTCAGGCTTAGCGCAAGGGCATAGCCATTGAGTCTTGAAGTACTGCTTGAGGGCTTTCTTGAATTGAGATAGGGTAGTGTATATTGTAATGTCAGCAGGTAGCTAGTTCCAAGTTTTGCCTACAGAGTTGGCAAAGATGGATTCCTCGGCTGAGTTGTTGGATTTGGTGGTTTGTACTACAAGTCTATTGGATGAGCGAAGTGGTCTGAGGATGGTGTGGGGACAGATGATGTTTTTTAAAGCAGGTGTATTTTCAGGTTGGTTAAGTACTTTGTGAGCCACAATAAGTTGGTTATACTGAATCTACCTAGATAGCTCTAGCCATCCTAGATTTTTTAGTTTTATGCAGTGATGTGTTCTGTAGGGCAGTCCAGTGGCAAATCTAGCAGTGCTATTGTAGCAGGCAGAGAGTCTGTTAAGTTCAGTTTATTTAGGTTGGCAAGTATAGGGGAAGCATAGAAGAGGGTGGAGAGCAGATGGGAGTGGGCGATGGCAGTCCTAGCAGGTGGGGTTAGGAATGGTTCTATTCTATATAGTGAGCCCTCATTTATAATGAGTAACAAAGAATAAATCAACAAAAGCGTTTAATCAACCAACCAGACAAAATGAAGCAAATAAACGCTTAAAGTAATGGAATCCAGCAGGAAGAGTCACACAAACGAAAATAAAATCCACACTTCTTTAGTGTATGAATACAGATTTAGCACTTTCATCCACAGGAATGTTGACTTCATCAGAATGCATTTAGTACTTAATTGATCATTTAAATACCCATTTTTTGGTGCCAAAAGTACTGATAATAAAACCATTACTCAATTTAAAATGAGCCTGCACAAAATTCATATGAACAATACTGTAATATGATAGAAAAATACGTATGAAATCACATATAAAATCAAAGCGATTTTTGGCTCTAACTGTAAATTTCATGTATACATATATTAATAAAAAATAATCTACTAAATATCACCAAACATGTACATAAGCAATGTAATAAAATCTCTATTAATGTTAATAAAATAACATATATGATTATCCCACACTATGTTCCTCATAGTAAACACTAAGAAACCCACAAAAAATACCTATATCTGTCCCTGTAGGATAGGTTTAACAGAGATGTGGTCATTCAAACCGGGCATATTAGAGGCATCTGTTAATAATTGCCACTTGACCTCCCTATGTCCCAATATTGCCTTGAAATTGCCCCCTCGAGGGCCTAGTCTAACTTGTTCTAATATGGCAACCTTAAATAAATGGCTGTCGCCATTTTTATCCACATATCTGTATAGGGCATTATTACTGTCTTTCCTTCTTATGTTATATAGATGGTCATATATTCTTTTTTTAAGGGACCTCTCAGTTTTCCCTATGCAGTAACTGGGACATACCATGCACTTAGCCATATATATAACAAACTTAGAATTGCAATTTCCTTGCCTAAATGTAATCTTAGTTCTATTAACAGTCTCTAAACTAACACCTTCCTCCTCTAAAATAGCATGACATTGTCCACAACTACCACACCTTCTCGTGTGTTTGGTCTGTTCACCAATTCCCCTAGTTATGTTATCCTGCTCCAAATTTCTCTTAATATTACAACCCATTTTGTAGACAAATAAAGGTGATTCACCTACTGTTTTCCTAATTTCAATGTCCACCATAAGAATGCTCCAATTGTTAGTTAATATCTGCTTTACTTGATTCATGTAGAGGGTATTTTCCAATATACAAGGTCTTTGATAGTTTGTATCAATGTCATTGGAGCATCTAGATGTGTTCTTAATTAATTCCTTTCCTAAAGTTGGTGGGGATTTTTTACCCCATTCATTAATAACATACTTCTTAACATCATCAAACATATACCTGGGATACCCCCTTTCACTAAATAGAGAACTTATACATTCAATTTCATCAACCATATTGAGGTACAGTGATGTCATTCTGGCTGCCCTTATACACTGCCCACTAGATTAATTTGATATTAATTTGTCCAAGTAAGCAATACCTCCTGTGTTGCATGTATATGTGAATTTTAAATAAGTGCTGGTACCATTTAAATAATCCATAAACTGATCTATACTGTCCTAAGAGACATCCCACAGGATGAAAATGTCATCCAAAAACCTGGAATAATGTTGGATGTACTTGTAATATTCACTTTTGAAGATGAAGTTGTTCTCCCAATCCAACATGACCAGGTTGGCAAACATGGGGGCACACGCAGCCCCCATTGCCACCCCCTGGTCTGTCGGAAATATTCACCTTCAAAGTAAATACAGTTATGATATAGTACCAAATCTTACTTTCCGGGATGAGGCTGACAAAATCCCAATCCAAATATGCTACTGTCTTATACTATTACAAAATCCCTCTAACCCTGGTCGTTTGGGTATGCATGAAAATAAGTCTACCATGTCAATGGTGATGAAAATTAGTCCCTCATTCCAAAGGTTTGGGGATAAACTGCCTAAGAAGTCCCACGAATCTTTAATCATGTGTGGTATTTTTTCATAAATTTGCTTTAACCATTTATCTATAGCTACTCCTAATGGGAAGGTTTTAGAATGACTACCAGACACTACAGGACAAAAGGATGGGTTTGTAATACTCTTATGTATCTTAGGTATCCCCACTATGGTTGCCAGTATAGGATGTTCAACCTTTAGAAAATTAATGTTAAAGGTGTTTGTCTTACAAACACAAGGTGCAGGGTTTAAATCTCACAAGGGATAATTGGCTAGGCTGAAAATGTCTCACAAGAGCAGTTAGCTTAGTACTAATCTATGACTCTATGAACCTATGAACCTATAGATGTCCATGGTAATTCGGTATCCAATAAGAATTCTTCTAAATACGTCAATACCCTTGTAAGCTATATCTATTTCATTGATATAAACTGTTTCATAATTACCAGACGTCTGAGGTATCTCACACATTTTAGTGGCGTATTCCAATGCATCATAAATAACCCCTCCCCCACCTTTATCAGGTTTCATAACTCTAATATTATGGTCATCCTTAAGCTGTTTCAAAATACGTAGTTCATCACCTGATAAATTGCCCTGAATTTTCTTATGTCTGATGTCATTCTGTAATCTATATATTTCTTTAGTAACCATTTTCTCATGCACTGCAACACTAGGACGTGTAGGAGGAACATACACACTTTTCTTCTTGAGCACTCTAGTTACTACTGGCTAGGATTTGTCCTGAAACATAATAGCTAAGTTGATTTTTCTTAGGAATAGTTTAATCTCCATTAATCAATCAACCAAGTGGAAACAAGTTTTGGGTAAGTACTTCATACCTCTAGATAATAGTTTAAAATGTTCAATTCCTAGAGCTAAATTGGTGTAGTTATAAATTTTGAAATTGTCCAAACTATTAACTACACCTTCAGTAATTATTATTTCAGGCATTGTCTCATTCACGTGTTCTATATCTACCATTGTCTCATTTTCTCCCCTCATGCTTGATCTGCGTAGTACCCGTGTGTTTGTTTCCACTTCCAGTCTTTTCTCCACTTCGCGTGTTGCTGGTGTTTCCACTCCTTCTGAAAATTTAATCTATTCCCCTTATGATATGCACCTGACCTTATGGAACACACAGGTACTACGCAGATCAAGCATGGGGGGAGAATATCTACAGGACAGTGTGATGAACTGCACGTGAAGAATGTTCATTTAAAAATAGCATTTAAAAAATAAAATAAAACTACATATTCTGTTTCCTTAAAATACCCATGTTTGGTAGTGTAATACTATAAACATATTACCCACATTTTAAATCAAAAGATTTTAAATTATTTATAACAAAATTAAAATATAATTGCAGAATATTGAATATAAAATATGTGTGCAGACATTATTATATAGAAAAATTAATTAATGTATTGATTGCGACTATAGGGGCCGAGGGAGGAAATATAATGACATTTTCTATAAAATCTCATAATTTATCTGCTCTTAATTTAAGAACCAGGGCAACAGAAATATATTCATTCAAACCTGGCCATTTATTTGCCTGCAATGTTATTTGCCACCAAAGTTCTCTGTACTCGATCTTTTCCTCCCATAGGCCACCTCGCCCATCAATATTTATTTTTTCAATTACATAGAAAAGGAAATTAGCCTTGGGACACTGTTGTTTATGTCTAAATAATGCATTTGTTTCTTTTCCATTCTGTATATCGTAATTATGTTCATATATCCTTCTCTTTAGTTTACGTTCTGTTTTACCTATATAGAGCGCTTGGCATACCTGGCTCATAGCCAGGCATACCACACCACTTGAATCACAATTACTAAACTCATTGCTTTTTAATACTGTGTTTCTGATTAATAAGGAGACACTGTCTCTGTTCATAATGTATGCACATTGTGCACACCTACCACACTTGTAAGTTCCATGCCTCTTTTTAATAAACCCATTTATTCCTTCATAATCACATTCTAAAAGGTTTTTCAGACAACTAGCATTTTTATACACCACTTTCAGCTGCTCTTTGGGTATCATATCTAAGTCTGTAAGAGCTAAAAACCTATTCCATTCTCTTTCTAGGATATCTCTAACACCTCTAGAACTGGCATTGTACTCCAATACTACAGCTCTACCACCTTTTCATCTTTTGTCTCCTTGGGTGCAGCTGTTGAAACACTATCAACACCGAGGATGGGATAGAACTTTCCTTTTCTTCCTTCCATTACCTCTTTTTCAACCAATTGGAGTAATTTCTCTGGATAACTCTGGATAACTTCTGTTCATAAACATCCCCTTCAATAATTTAATCTCTTTGTTGAAGTCTTCTCCATTACAGGTCATCCTACTGGATCTAATGTATTGCCCTTTTATTATATTTCTTTTGTAGTGTATAGGATGTGAACTATTGTAGTGTAGATAAGAATTACAATAAGTACGTTTCCTATAAACTTTTGAATTAAATCCTTCATTTTTCTTTTAGACTTAAATATCCAAGTACTCTAATCTATCACTACTAAATTTATAAGTGAATTTTAAAAAACTTGTTTTATTGTTTAAATAATTCATAAAGCTCAAGGCTTTTTCTTCTGTTGCCAACCATAAAATGCATATGTCATCCAGGAATTTTTTATACATATTCCAACAATGACTGTAAACTGAATCTATAATGAATTTCTCCTCCCAATGTGCTAAAACCAAGTTCACATAAGATAGTGTGCATATTGCCTCCATTGCCACCTCTTTTATTTGATGAAATAATTCTCCTTTATAATAGATATAGTTATACTTTAAAACCATATCTAATAATTGTAAAATTAGTATACATTCATTGTGTGTCAAAGTATTATCTTTGTAAATAATTTCTTCCAAAAAGCTCAAACCATCATTATGAGGAATACTGGAAAATAAATCCACAACATCTATGGTTAAAAAATTAATATTTTTCTTGTAAAGTTCCTGTTTAAGGCTTCTTAAGAAGTCCCAGGGATCTCTTAAAATATTTTGTCTCTTTAACCAGACAGCCTTGAGCTTTGTATCAATGTATTTGGCAAAGGGCAAGGCTTTAGACCCCTCTGCAAAAACAATTGGCCTCAGTGGGGGGGGGGGTCCTTACCATCTTTGTGTGTTTTGAGGATCCCAAAGATGGCTGGAATTCTGGGTTTATCAACTTTTAACCAATTTAGTGTTGTTTGGTCTATCAACCCATCAACCAGTAGATCCTCCAAAACCAAATCTATTCTTCTGTATGAGATATTAATCTAATTTTTGGAAACACACGAATACTTATCAGTGTCCCTTAAACTTTCATTCATCTTGGCATCATATTGAAATACATCCATTAAAACAATCCCCCCACCCTTGTCAGGTTTCATCACCCTTACATTACTATTGTTTTTAAATTCAAGTAATAATTTGTTCTCACCTTCGTTTAAATTACTTTTATATCTTACTTTGTTAAAGGTCTGCCTGATTTCATTCACCGCTAAAATCTCCAAATTCTTAATCTGGGGGTGGAGGGGTGGGTTGAATGTACTTTTCCTCTTAATGTTGGAGAAATTTGGTATTTTACCTTGTTTAAAAAAACACCTGTAAATTAATTTTCCTCATAAACAATTTCACGTCTAATAATGTTTTAGTTAAATCATCTTTTTTAATAGGGATGCATTTAATTCCTTTTGACAAAAGCCTAAAATGATCTTTAACTAGAACTACATCACAAAAATTATAAATACTAAAGTTATCTCTTGTAAATTTAAACGGGTTATCAGAATCCTGTTTAATAAGGTCAAACTCTAAGTCGTGGTGGATGGCATGATTCTTAATTAATACCTCCCATCCCCCTTCTTCTCATTCCTATGTGCCAGGTATGACAAGTGTTCTATACAGGTAAAACAGAACGTAAACTAAAGAGAAGGATCTATGAACATAATTATGAAATACCAAATGGAAAAGAAACAAATGCATTATTTAGACATAAATAACAGTGTCCCAAGGCTAATTTCCTTTTCTATGTAATTGAAAAAATAAATATTGATGGGCGAGGTGGCCTATGGGAGGAAAAGATCGAGTACAGAGAACTTTGGTGGCAAATAACATTGCAGGCAAATAAATGGTCAGGTTTGAATGAATACATTTCTATTGCCCCGGTTCATAAATTAAGAGCAGCTAAATTATGAGATTTTATAGAAAATGTAATTATATTTCCTCCCTCAGCCTCTATAGTTGCAATCAATACATTAATTAATTTTTCTATATAATATTGTCTGCACACATATTTTATATTCAATATTCTGTAATTGTATTTTAATTTTGTTATAAATAATTTAAAATCTTTTGATTTAAAATGTGGGTAATATGTTTATAGTATTACACTACCAAACATGGGTATTTTAAGGAAACAGAATATGTGGTTTTATTTTATTTTTTAAATGGGCGGCCACAGTGGTGCAGCAGTTAGCATTGCCACCTCACAGCAAGAGGTTCTCTGATTCGATCCTTGGTTGGGGTGCCTTCTGTGCGGAGTCTGCATGTCCTCCCTGTGGTCGCATGGGTTTCCTCTGGGTCCTCTGGTTTCCTCACTCATCCCAAAGATATGCTGTAGGTGGATTGGATACTCTAAAGTGGCCTTAGGTGTGAGTGCGTGCGTGTGTCTGCCCGGTGGCTGGCAACTCGACACTGTAAAACTCCACTGCCAATCATGAGTGGACAGGTGATCCACTGTGGCGACCCCTAACCGGGAAAAAGCCGAAAGAAGAAGAATTTTATTTTTTAAACGTTCATTTTTTAAACGCTATTTTTAAATGAGCATTCTTCAAGTGCAATTCATCACACTGTCCAGTAGATGGAGTCGATAAATAAGAAATGGTTGGACTCTTGAAAAAAGTTCATTGAAATAGGAACCTGCCATTTTTTAATATATGTGAATAAGTTTTGAAAAATAATAAGTTTTTTTAGAGTTTTAGTATTTTGTATAATGTATACATATGTAAATATTTAACATTTTATTGGGATTTACATATATTTTTTAATGAACTTTTTCAATGAGTGTTTCCTTTAACATTTGAAATAGGTTTAATGTTTTTTATTGGTCAATTAATTAAATGATGTCAGCAGGGGTTTGATTTATAAGTCTGTTGATTTACAATGAGCCCACATCTGATGAAGTAACATACAAACAAATCCGTAACTTGGAACGTTTATATGTGCTGATTTGTGTTGTAAGCGGATGCTGTTTTTTAAAATTATTATTAAAATTTCTCACCTGATCCTCCTCTGTGGCTTTATTGTTTCACCTATTGCATCGTTTTTCAGATTGCAATTCTAAGTTTGTTATATATATGGCTAAGTGCATGGTATGTCCCAGTTACTGTATAGGGAAAACTGAGAGGTCCCTTAAAAAAAAGAATATATGACCATCTATATAACATAAGAAGGAAAGACAGTAATAATGCCCTATACAGACATGTGGATAAAAATGGCGACAGCCATTTATTTAAGTTTGCCATATTAGAACAAGTTAGACTAGGCCCTCGAGGGGGCAATTTCAAGGCAATATTGGGACATAGGGAGGTCAAGTGGCAATTAACAGATGCCTCAAATATGCCCGGTTTGAATGACCACATCTCTGTTAAACCTATCCTACAGGTATAGGTATAGGTATTTTTTGTGGGTTTCTTAGTGTTTACTATGAGGAACATAGTGTGGGATAATCATATATGTTATTTTATTAACATTAATAGTGTTTTTATTATGTTGTTTATGTACATGTTTGGGGATATTTAATAGATTATTTTTTATTAATATATGTATACATGAAGTTTACAGTTAGAGCCAAAAATCTACTTGATTTTATATGTGATTTCATACGTATTTTTCTATCATATTACAGTAGTGTTCATAAGAATTTTGTGCAGGTTCACTTTAAATTGAGTAATGGTTTTATTATCAGTACTTTTGATACCAAACAATGGGTCTTTAAATGATCAATTAAGTACTAAATGCATTCTGATGAAGTCCACGTTCCTCTGGATGAAAGCGCTAAATCTGTATGCGTACAATAAAGACGTGTGGATTTTATTTTCGTTTGTGTAACTCTTCCTGGTGGATTCCATTACTTTAAGCATTTATTTGCTTCATTTTTATATGAATGAGTAACAAAGGTATGAGCATTGAACCATGTGGCTGCTGCCCAAATATCACTGATGGACGTTCTTGACCAAAATGCAGATGAAGTAGCCATGGATCTGGTTGAATAAGTCTTAGGAGGGTTTGGTTGAGAAAGGCCTTGCTGAGAATAAATCCAAGAAATGCAGTTCGTTATGCATTTGGCCAATGTAACTTTAGAAATTGGAGATCCCAGTCTGCTGGGTGAAAAAGAGATAAACAAATGGTCTGTTTTCCTGAATTACTTTGTTCTGTGTAAGTAGAAGTGCAATTGTCTATGCACATCCAACCGATGTAGCATGTATTCTCCTTTGTTTGGAAATATTGGGAAGAAGACTGGTAGATGAATGGTTTGATTAATATTAGATTCAGAAGTCACTTTTGGTTGGAAAGAAGGGTTGGTTCGTAAGGTAACCTTGTTTTTATGAAAAATAATGTAAGGAGTTTTCAGCAAAAGAGCCTGGAGTTTGGATATTCTTTTGGCTGAATGCCACTAAACAGGCTGTTTTCCAAGATAGGTACTTCAAGTCAATTTTTGCTGAAAGCTCAAAAGGATTTTGAGTCAAATCCTGCAGTATTGCTGTTAATTCCCAGAGAGGTGAAGCATCTTTTACCAGAGGTCTAAGCAAGAAGGTGACTTTTTAAAAACACCTTACATAACCTAGAAGCAGCCAAACAAGACTTTTTATCCTCAAATGACAATCTGAAATGAGACCTCAGGGCAAAGATCGCTGAAGCAAATACACATTTTCCAAATCTGTTGAGCATCACAGATTCTCTGTTGGGGATTAGACAGAGGAGCTTTGTTCCAAGAGCTCCTTCTTGGTGGCTGCCACCACAACCACTGCATCGACAGGGACTCCTTTGCTCTAGCCAGGTTTATCCCTTGGAGGGGTTAAAAACTTGTCTGGGTGGCACAGGATAGGTTCAACTAATTCCAGTTCCTTCCATGCCCAGTGAGAGACTAGGTCAATAAGCTCATTGGCCAGGGGAGTCACCCAAAATGTAGATGGGCCAACACCAAAACCCTCTAGAAATACTGACATCTCAGGAGAAGGATTATCAGAGGACCAACCACCTTTCTGCTTAAGGATCTTTAAATTGTCTCTAAATTATGCATCATCAGGTAGTGATCTGCGGGATCCTTTACCTTCATCAAAATCAGTATCCTCAGTGAGAGATTCCAAAGGGGAATCTATGTGCCTCCTCATGCACATTCTCTTCCGTTGAACCTACTCAGGGGGATGTTCTGGAGAGGTGTTCAAAGAGAGGGGTACTTCTTCCATGGGAACTGACTGAAAGCTAGGTGGAACTGACTGTCCCTGTGGAGTAGGTCTGGTGGCATCAGAACTCAGAAGTATAGAGGGAAATGGCGTACAATCCAATGATGTAGACCTGTTCCCTAGAATGAGATAAAACCCTTTCCACAACCTTGAAGGCAGACTGACCTGGAGAAGCTGTGACTATCTGCACCAGAGCCAAATGCTCCAGCACAGGTAGATCATGACTCTGACCTGATCAGTGCTTTAAGGAGGGAACTGTACCTCAACTATCAAACACAGCGGCTCCAAGAAGCAGGGATGGATTCAACATCATTGGAGTAGACCCTGGCCCCACACCCAAATTAACACTTTGTTTTCGGGACTCATCCCAATCAATAGTCATAGGAGTGGAACTGGTCAGGAAGACTGTCAGAGTCGAGGATGAAATTGTCTTTGGATTGGACACTGGAACTCTTGGAACTGTTGATTCCTGGGGCACCAAAACCAGAGGATGGATTGGAAAAGGAAATAAAACTGTATGGGTAGTGGCAGCAAGGCTCATGGATCCAGTGGGAAATGGAGCCGATGTAACCCACATCTGGATCTGAGTGCTGAGGAACTTTCTCATCATCCTATCCACATCTACTTCAGAAAGACTCTTGGAGGACCTGATGGATGATGTAGTGAACTGAGATCTTGAATGCTTTCTTGGTGTTTGCATTAATGGAGAATGGAGCTGAGAAGAGATAGGGTCTACCATAAACTCAGGTGAGGGAGTCCTTGGCATGTATGATGTACTAGGTATTGGATCTGATGGTTTTGGATCCATAGTTTGGATGGTAGGGCTAGAAGATATAACAATGGGACCCAAAGGCTTAGGATCTGAAAGCTTAGGGTCCATGTTTTTTTTTCATAACCAACAAATGTGGATCCGAAGATTTGTGAATTTTTTGTGGTGCTTTTGAGGAGGTTTTTGGAGACTGGAGTAGAATGCTTCCTGTGCTCCAAAGGAGCTTTTGAAGATTTGCTGGGGGGTTGTGCTCCAGATGTGGAAAAAGATGTATGTGGAAGCAAGCCCATGAAAACAAGCTTGTTAACCCAAGCTATCGCTCTAGAATTAAACCTTGTGCAAATAGTACAATTTGTACCTATGTGTGCTGCTCCTAAGCAATAAACACACTTCCTGTGGGCATCTGAGTTACGGATTTTATGCCCACAGGGAGTGCATTTCTTGAAACATGTCAGCTTATCAGCCATAATATAAAAGACTATAGATAAAGATATATAGAACAAAGTAAGGAAAACTTTTTTTTTAAATAGATAAGAAATTATCACCAATGGTAATTAAGAATACGGGTAGGAAAAGAAAGAAAAAGAAAAAAAGAGTACCAGCAATGGTAATTATAGAAATTACTATAACTAGAGTAGAAGGCCTGATGCAGAAAAAAAGAGGAAAAACTAATTAGAGGGAAGTTTGAAATATATTAACTTATAAAGAAATATACAAGGGAATGTAAGAGATCGAATAATGAGTAGAATAATGCACTTATGGCTACCTATATGTTAAATTACACTACGAGAGAGGATCTACATTGTGTGCAATGGCGGCAAATGAGATCTGAGGTATTGGGGATGGACTAGGGCATTATGGGTAAAGGGAGGAACTTGAGAGTTGGATCCCAAGTCTGTAGAATGCATCTGAGTAGGATCCAAGGCTAGGATCCATAACCCATACATTGAGGAAAAATGAAAAGGACATCAGATCAGTCTGTTAATGAATCCCATTACAAACCTACCCAAGGACTTGGTGGGACTGCTGAGTCCAGTCAAAATTCTCAGGCAAAGCAGCTCCTGGCAGAAAGTCCAACAGTGTATGGTTTTATGAAGAATGCACAGTTATTTAAGTAAAATTACCATAATAGTAGATGTTCAAATGATCAGTGCTGCAGTAGCCTGCCTATATGGGTTATATCCTTTCTAGGATGTAACAGCCATCCAGCTTCCAAACCTTGGAGGCACCTTCTTCACACCCAAACCATCAGGCAGCTCAAGCTGAGCTAAAGAAAAACAAGGGTTTGGGCACCAAGCCCTTCTGAGCATTGATGCCAGTTGAGAGGGAGGTTAGAGCCCTGAAAGAGGTTAATGCTAGGTAAATAAAAGTTAAAGTGCTCATGCTGACAACAAAAAATACACAGAAATAAAGTGGATGGAGGGAGGAAGCGACTACTTAAGCAGTGATCATTCAAACTTCTTCTGTTATGTAAGTTTACTTGCACAACTGTACTATGTTCAGCATTTGATTACTGCTGCTATAGCATCATCTATATAAGCAGACTACCATTGCTTAAACTACTGAGAGGAGAAAGGATAGAAGTCCAGGAGCCCCTGAAGAATAGATTGAGCAAAGTCTGTTCTAGACCTGGAATCTAGTTTTTGTACTTTGTAAAGGTATGTACAGCGGATCACGTTGCTATTTCCACAATACTTCTGGAATCCATAGCTTTCCAAAGCACCATCTACAATACTTCTAGAATCCACCGCTTTCCAAAAAGCCACTGATAAAGTCAAGGCTGCAAGGCTGTGGTTGAGTGAGCCTTGACTCTGCCTGGAATTTCCTTTTTGTGGTGAGTATAGAAAAGGAAATAGCATGTGTCAACCATTTAGAGATAGTCTGCATTGGCACAAGTTGTCTTTTTTCTAATCTTCATAAGAAATTAATAACCGATAGGAGTTTTTGAAGGTTTTAGTTCTATCAAAATAACATCTGAGTTGTCTGTGGGCATCCAAAGTAAGAAGAATCCCATCTCCCGCAATTTTAGGTTCTAGAAAGAAGATTGGGAGATGGATCAAACAACCTTTGTCTGGTGTAAGTAGGATAGCTTAGTTCTAAGTAAACTCAAATACACATTCAAACATAAAAGAATGATTAGTTCTCAAGGAAACCACATCTTTGTGGAAAATGTGATAAAGCTCACCAATCATGAGAGCTTGCAATTCAGACACTCTTCTTGCCAATGTTAGAGAAATCAATAAAATTGTTTTCCATGTTTTGAACGTCAATCAGCCTAATGGGCTGGTTCAAATTGAGCAACAGTTAAATGTTTTCCAAAACAATTTTGAGATCACAAAGAGGAGCCACCTGTTAATTCTGGGTGGCCTGGTATGTAACATGCCTTTCAAAACATTTTAATATGGGAAGTGAAAAGGGGCATCTATGGGCAGACAAACTGAAATGGGCAGCAAATGAACCTTACTGGAGGAGTAAGAAAGGTCAGAGGATAATAATTCATGCAAATGTTATAGAATCAGAGAAATACTAGCCTTAAAAATATCCTGATTTTTGTCTTGGCACCAAATGGAAAATCTCTTCTATTTAGTACTATATGATTTCCTAGTAGCAGGTCTCTTTGCCTCCATTAATACATGCTGCATGTCCTCAGAAAATGGTTGCCTAAAAGATATTAAAACTCTATCATCCAGGCAGCAAGTTGAAATTATTTCAGGTTGGGGTATATCAAACAAAAAACACTAAAACAGCAGCATTTTGTTATTCTGATGAAATCTGATAAATTTTGAGATGGAAGAGCTTAATCTGTATAAACAGTGTGTTTGTCCTAGAGCCTGGAGCATTTTTTGGTGTATTAAACAAACCTTATTTTGTGTGAGTAGGTCCAGTCTGAGGGGAAGCTTGTGGTAATTTTCTTTGACCATTTCCAAAAGAAGGGAGAACCACTGGTGCCTGAACCAGAATGGAGTCACCACAATGATCTTTGGGGAGTCCTTCTGAATCTTCAGATTGACTCTAGATATCAGTGGAAAAGGTAGAAATGCATACAGGAACATTCCTGTCACAGGAAATGAAAACACGTTTTCCAGACCTGATTACAAGGTGCCCTGGAGCAGAATTTCATCAGTTGTTTGTTGGGAATGGAGGCAAATAGATCCATGAGGTATTCCCCACAGCTACATCAATTCCCAGATGAACCCCACAGTCTTTTTTCCTTTCATGACAGCATGTCCTGATCATGTTTGGCTGTCACAAAATTTTACTCTGACAGGATATAAGGTGGCTACAGACTGAAAATGTGCTGAAAAGCTATATCCCAGGTAAGCATAGCTAGTCTGCACAAAAGGTAAGATCAGGTCCCCCTGTTTGTTTATGTACCACATCATTGTGTTGCTGTCTGTAATCACTGACTGCCCAGGGAACCATAGATGAGTGAGAGCGTTGAGAAGTTTATTACCATCAACATTTCTTTTCCATTTATGTGTTTTGGTTTGTCCTTTTAATTACACATGACCTGCAACTTTTATTCCCTTAGATACCGCTCCTCAGGGAAAGTCTGTTGTGCCTGCAGTTGTAGATTGTTCCAGAGGTGGAAGGGAAATGGGAGACCTGGATTCAAATAAAAATGGTCTCTCCACCAAAGCAGTTCCATTTTTACAAACCCCAATACAGGAATCCGGAATGTAAGGGGAGGTTGATGTTGTGACTATTCAGATTTTAGATACCACTGAATCTTTCAAATGTGCAGTCTGGTTAAAGCAAGCATAAGAATTGTGGATGCCATGAAATCCTAATATCCTGAGAGATTCCCATGCTGAAACTTTGAAATGAATGGAAAAAAAATAAGAAAAGATCTAGTTATAGATCTACTTTTTACTGGAGAAGAAAAACTCTTTGAACTGAGATATCTCCGAATCACCCCATGAAAGCAATCCTGTGAGAAGGAGTCAAAAAAGACTTTTTGATATTCTCTTGAAACCCAGTCAGTGAAGGAGATCTCTCACCTAAGTGAGAAATTCCTGACAACTTCGGAAAGATTCTGCTAAGATAAGCAAGTCATCTAAATAAGGAAAAATGTGAATAACTTTCAGTAAGCAATATACTATGCTATGACTGGAGCCAGAAACTTTGTGGCTACCCTTGGAGCACTGGATATTCTTAAGGGTAATGCAGTGAACTGAAACTGTAATCCAAACACAGAATACCTTAAGAAACATTTGAAATATGAGGCTATAGGAATGTGCAAATAAGCATCTGTTAATACTGAGTTACCAAGAAACTTAAATTGAGGATTGGAAGTAACAGGTAGTGAAGGGACAGCATTTTGAACTTTGGGACTTTTACAAACTGATTTTAAAAAGAAAGGTCTAAGATCTAAGAGGCTTCTTTCTTTGATACCAGACACATTCTTGAATAAAAACCTTTCTCTATCAGAGAAAAGGGGAGATCTTCTATCATCCTCTGAGTCAGCAGATGCTGAATGACAGGAGAGGAAAAATAAGTTTGATCTGGTGGATGAGGAGGAATCCCCTGAAAAGGAAGGAGGGACTCCCACTGCCATTGATATCCCTGATTAATCACTCTCAAAACCCATTTGTCTCAGACTGTCTGTTGCCAAAGACAGAAATGGAGAGCCAGATTATGGTGAAGAATTAGAGGCTTGCAAAGGTGGGATGGGGGGTTCTACACATAGTAATTCAGACATGTTAGACTGTTTTTGTTTCTGAAGGGCTCCTTCTTTCTTTTTGGAGACCCTACATTCCTTATTAAAAGTCTGTTTACCAGCATCTTTCTTAGTCTGCTAACTTTGCTTTTTGTAAAATGATGCAAACGCAGTTGTAAAACCCTTGGCAAATTTGGTGACTGAGAGCTAAAAAATCTGAGAAACTCCATGAATCAGCTTCCCTCTTGTATTGCACTTTTAAGGATC
The DNA here is from genome assembly GCF_019279795.1 of Protopterus annectens. Lineage (NCBI taxonomy): Eukaryota > Metazoa > Chordata > Ceratodontiformes > Protopteridae > Protopterus > Protopterus annectens. The sequence goes on along the minus strand of NC_056728.1, from coordinate 121,740,224 downwards.
TCCACAGCAGATGGTCCAAATATAACCTCTCTATCTAACAGAGAATTCAAATCTTGGCTTTTACATCGTATACTCAGGACAGTTCAAGTAGCAGCAGCTCTGGAAGCGGTATCAGCAGAATCATAAGTACACCTCAAAGAATGTTTACTCACTTGAGAGACAGAAGGAATAAGATTACAGAAAGATGATCCTTCCTCAGACAAGAAAAAAGAAGCCATAATATTCCTAATACTCTCAATGTACGCAAACTTAAATTTTAACATGTGGGCTTGACAATTAGTGTCGATGAAGAATACACTTTCAAAGGCTTTCTCATCCTCACTAGAGGAGGTGGGATTAGCATTTATCAGATGTTTGACTGCCACTGGATTTACCAAGAAAATCACTGCTGGGTCTGACTTAGGGTTAAAAAATAAAAAGTTATAAGATTATGGAACTTTGTACAAGCTATACACTTTCTTAGGGACAATATGCTGGCTATTGGAGTAATAAATACATCTTCCAATTCTGGAAGAGCAGGAGGAACTTGAGTAGGTTCAGGAAATTTCAATTATAGTAAATCATAATATTTTTTTTTTAATTTAGTTGAAACTCATTATGTTCCCACTGAAATAACTGATTCAATATGGATATGGCTTTAGAAAAATAAAATCCTTCCACGAGACTATCATAAAAGACACTCTCCTCAGAATCAGAAACTTGAGGAAAGAAAACAGAAGTTTTCACCTCACAACCATTTTCCTGTTCAGTGTCCTAAATTTCTCTCGCAGGACAAAGAGCCTGAACTAAGCCCTGAGCTCACCTCTATAAATCATTCCTGCCAAAGCTAACTCAGAGATAAATGATAAATGTCTACATTTTTTACTTCTTTTTGACAGGAATTTCTTAAAAAAAAGCATACTTACTTTTGGCAGACAAAACCTCCCAATGGACAGGTTTTCCATTCTTGCTAGGCAGACAAGTATTCCCTAATCCTTCTTCTAAGGCCAAAAAGAGTGTTTCTCCCTTGCACATCAAGGCCAGTTCAACAGTCCAGAGGACGTTTCTAAACCCCAGTCCATGACAGTTGTAGGGACTATACCAGAGGGAACCAATGAATAGCATGAATGGTCACAGGAACTAGAAATGTCCATAGCAGAGTCAACCCATCTGAGTCGGAGGCAATTTTGTAGCCTGACAAAAGGACAAAGGCTGCATGGATTTTTTTTTTCTTTTTATGGCTGGAAGAAGGAAGAACCAAGGAACTGGTAGGTTATTCTATACTGAATTCAAAAAAGATGCCTGTATATGCTAATATGTTTGTCATTGTTACTGGAGCTTTTCTCCCCAGGCCTCCACTGAAAACTGACTCTTTTTATGTCCAGTGGACTTCCCCAGTCATTAGACTGAAATAAATAAATAAATAAATAAGTCTTACAAAAGTCGATTTTTCCACTTTCCATCACAAAACATAGTCAGAAGTATTTTCACCACCTACCCCAGTCCCCAAAAGTAATTTAACATAACTTTTAGACAAAAAAAATTTTAAATTAGTTTTACCAACTATTTTTTCTTCAAAAGTAAAAAGTAATGCTCCTAGTAAAAATGACAAAAGGTCACGAGACAATAAAAGCACTTTTCCCTAGTTTCAAAATAATACTTTTACAGAAAAAAAATAACTTTCTGTCAGAAAATAATATGTAGATTTTTTTCTCCAAAGGGAACTTATCTGCCCAGCAATGGAGAAGCTTTAGCCAAATGTCAATCCTTAAAACCCTTCAAGAGCAGCACTCTTCAGTAACAGGAAAGCTCTGAAGGGCTTGGAGTGTAAACTACCCTATTTCTTCAGCTCTGCTTGAGCTGTTTTACAGTTTGGGCATGTGGAGAAGACCTTAAAGATTGGAAGCTGTGTGACTGTTATTATTTATTTATTTATTTATTTGCATTTGTTTACCTGAACATTCCACTGGGCTATAGTGAGCCCATTTTCAGTGGAGGCCCAGGGAGAAAATCTCCACATTATAATGAACAATACATAATATAAACAATATACAATACACAACATACAATACAGTACAATAGATCAGCATGAAAGGTACAATAAAATAGATGGGTCTGGGTTCACAATTTAGAATCGGAGTACAGTATTAGAGTACAATATTTAGGATAAAGTGAAACCCGCGGTGGTAGTGCTGCGGTAGTTTTGTTGCCTCACAGTAAGACGCTGTCCGGTTCAATAATCAGCTAGAGCGTCTTCTGCGTGGGGACATGAGTGAATGGGCGTACCTTCGTTAAAGGTTGTGCATCAGGGCTGGTAACTCGGCACATAAAAATCAACTACCAATCATTAGCGGACCAGAGTTCCGCTGTGGCGACCCCTAACTGGGAAAAGCCGAAAGACACAAAATTTAGGATAAATTGGATAAGTTGGATATTAGCAGGATATAACCCATATAGCTAAGGCTACTGCAGCAGTGCTGAAATGATAAATATCTAATAAATCCAAGTCAAAGTTACTTGTGACAGAGGAAGCAGCTAGATATAACTAAGGTTTCTCACATTCTGTTTATGAGATGTGTACACCCGTGTAGGTACCTGGGAATTAATCTCAGTAGTGAAGCATTTGCATATTAACTTATAACCACTCTAGTCTGAAAATGCTTATACAGAATTGTATATGGAGAAACAAACATATTTTTGTTTTGGAAAAATATCAGTGCTGTTAAAATATTCTTTGATCCTGAATTTTGTTTTTGTTATAACATGTCCCAGTCTTTTACATTAATAATAACTGGCTCAATACATCACAGAAACTGGTCAAAATAATGTATGTGGGATGGTCGGAGACATGAATTTCTGTGGCATATTGTGTACACATATAACAAACTGGGTTGGTTGGGAGGTATACATTTGCAGTTCTATGCTGAGGCTCTCACTATGTTTAAAATCTTCCCCTCCTGCAGAGATCATATGTGTGGCTGCATGCTCAAATCTGGCATGTGATTTTTTTTTCTCTCTTAATTCAAAGATATAACTTGTAATAATCCCCCTTTCATTATCAAAGTGGTGCAGAGCTGTATTGGGTTTAGAAACAGTAACGATCCCACCCAAGTGGCTGATGGTTATACAGCACTCTGCCAACCATATACTGCTGCATATCCTAAACAAGTTGAAATGCATCTTCAATCCTTCATCAATAGAATTCACATTCTGGGGAGTCCTGTGAGGTTATCCTGCAGTTGGTCTACTTACGGTACAGATACCCCTGACTTAAACTGCATCAGCTGAAATTCATATATGAAGACTACTGATTCCTATGCAAAGCAGAGAAGTTGGCTATATTATTTCATTCTAATGTGAGGGCTGTCACTCTTTTATGGTAGACACAGTCCACAGATTTAGAGAGTGTCCAGTAGTAAAGGGTATAGGAGAAGAGGTTTGAAACGGGCAACAGTTGATGTACCACAGAGAATTAGATGTTAACAGTCCTCTGTGTACATGGAGGGCTTTCAGTGCAGATGAAGAAATGAGGTGCTGCTATTCAGTATTTATAGTCTTACGATGGAAGACCATTGTCTCTCTGTGTATTTGTGAATCATCTGAGGTTCATCCATAGATATTCCAAGCAGCTTAGTGCTGAAGATAGGATGATTCAGGGTCCATGCATATGTAACCCTCACTAGAAGGCTATTTACAGTAAGACATACTAGGCCAGGTTATTAGTTATTTAGGATAATGGATAATGTAAATCCTTCATCTCCTTTATGGAGCCTCCACATGATGAAATGTCGTATTATACCAGACTTTTCCAAAACATAACTCATAAAATAGGCAGAGATATATGACTATTAACTCTCAATACTTCCTCCGAACTTAAAATACCAACTCCATGATTGCACAAACACAAAGACAATACAAATTATAGCATTGCAGTTGGCTTAGAGGGTTTAAGGCTGTGAGCTGCAGTACCTGTAGTGCAGAGCTTGGTTTCCTTGATCCATCATTTGCCTACTGTGTGACCTTGAACAAGTCACTTAACCACCTATTGCTCCCAGGTCACCACTGAAAAGGATATGTGTGTCCAACTGACCTACCTGGTCAACAAATACGTATAAGATAGAGTGCAGAAATTTCATACAAATATAAACATGGTATATATTTTAGTATCTTATTTAGGATCAAATTAAGCTTAAATTTTTCTTAGTTAAGTAGATCTTATTCATTATTAATGTCACTACTGTATTAAACATTGTTATTCAAGTCTATCTTTACTTCTGATGTTGTCATGTGTTTGGTTTACAATAATAGTAATAATAAAAAAAATACTTGTATTTGTATGTAGCTTTTCCAGAACAGTCATTTTGTTCATCTTACATAACATACTTCCTGTCTGTCTTCTAAAAAATAATTGCTAATCTTCATAAGCAGTGTCCTTTTTCCTTCAGGCCTTAAATATAATTGGGTTTGTTTCAGGAAAAAGGAGCAGCTACTAATGTACATCTTTTGGGTTCCCCTACACCTCATCATTTTACAGTTGGATGAGGACTTATATGCACAAATTCAGCTCCCTGATGCTGAACTCCCTGATCATAGTTTTACACAGGACATCACTGCTGGTACTTTCTAAGTGTGCTCTGTTCTTTAATTCCTTTTGTTTTGTGAATTTTTGTATTTATGCAACCATGGAGATGGTACACTGAAGTTTGGGGAAGTGCTGATATTTAATAGTCATATACCTCTGTCTGGTCCTTATTTACCTACATTTAGGATGTCAATCTCACAAAAAATATATGGCTCAAGTACACGTAAGAAATCATATAATATACTCAGATGGAGTTCTGCCTGTACTTGTGAGTATATGATACGATGTATGGATTTTTTTAGAACATTTCTCTCAAGACATCCACTGAAAATGGGATATGCTAAGTAAACATTCCAGTTACCACAGCAAAATAAGGATATCACATATGCACACATAGACAAAGACACACACACACACAAGTTGTACTGCACCACAAACAGGGTATGATGAAACAGGAAGAAGAACCTACCCTAGAAGAAGTATGAAAATGAAGTTTGTGAAAGCAAACTGGTCAGAGAAGTCACAGCAGATATGATCAAGATGCTGCGTGCATAAATGCAGCTCTGTGGAGCAGAGGGATAAAGCCATCACTGTTGACAGATGCCAGGTCACCCATCCTGTAGGGGAGGGAGGCAGTCTGGCTCATGCACCAGCAAAAGAACAGCCTGACAAGCTTTGCTCTGCAAGTGATGTACTACTTGGCCAGCAGGTTGCCCCTTAGCAGAAGCATGCATGCACCTTCAAAAGGCAGTCACAGTGGAGCTTGCAAAACTGCAATAGGGGAGGGGAGTTAGGGGATACCCACTTCCTATGCACCAATGTCCTTGATCACCTCACTGGCCCAGGGCATTGACTCGACAGAGCTCAGGTGAGGCAAAGACAGGTCTGGTAGACCTGGTGAATTAGGGCAGGAGCTGTTAGCAGCTAATGGTCAGCTGAGGGGTGCTACAAAAAAAAGAAGGTTTTGGATGTGTTAGGGGAGAAATGGCTCCTGAGGGTACTCATCACAGTATAGAGAAAAATGTGTATCCCAGTTGACTGTTGAACAAGCATTCTAGTGCTGGTATACAAGACCAAAGAGGATATACAGAACTGTGTGTAGTACAGAGATGCCAAACTCCTGCCACACTACATGGAAGTGCTGGAAAGGGTGACTGATAAATCAATACACAGAATAATAGAAAGAAAGATAGGAAATGAGCAGTTCAAATGTACATTAGGTTGCAGTACAAATGGCCCAATGTTTGCAGTGAGACAGAAAGTGGAGAAGGCGATTAATATGAGGAAAGAGCCCAACTGGGCATGCCTGAACTTGGAGTAAGCATATTACCAGGTCCCAAGAAAGTAGATTTGGGCATGTCTGCAATGGTCTAAAGTCTCAAAAACATTGACAGACTTAGTGCAGGCTATGTACAAGGAACCAATGACATAAGTGCAAACAGTGTTTGGACTTACAGAGGGGTTCAGACTGGGACTGGGCATGCATCAAGGTTCAGCTCTGGGCCAGCTCTGTTCATACTGGTGCTGGAATAAGATAGCAAATGTTGGAGGGAGTCGATCAAAATAAGTTGCTGTATGCAGACAACGTGGCACTATAAGCAGACTATGAACAGGAAAATCAGTAAATGATAGTGAACTGGAATGCAAAACTGAAGGTAAACCGAATGAAGTGGAGTACAGACAAGATAGTGAGTATGGCAGCAAATGGCAAAAATCAGAAGTAGCCGAAAACTGAGACAGAAAAGGAAAAGAGAGGAGCAGATTAACAGCTTCATATAGCTGGGTGGTGTGGTTGAGGAAAAGGGAGGTCTAAATGAGGAGATCAAAGCTAGACTCAGACGGTCTGCAGCCAAATGGCACACATTAATAGTGTGTGACAGAAGAATACCAAAGAAGCTGAAAAGTTAACTTTAAAAAACAGCAGTGTGGCCACTGCTTCTGTATAGCACAGAAACATGGTTAGTGATGATCTGCTGTGGTGACCCCTAATGCTGTGACGACCCCTAACGGGAACAGCTGAAAGAAGAAGAAGACAGAAACCTGGTTAGTGAAGGCATAGTAACGGAGAAAGCTTGACATAGTGGAGGCAAAGTGCCCAAGATGAGTAGTAGGAAGCACACAGTGGCACAGACAAAGAAATCAGGGCATCAGAGCAGAGGAGACAATGACGTCCAGCCCAGAGATGGATTGTGTAAGAGAAGACCTGCAACAGTTATGCTCTGAATAAAACAGGTGACGACAGCTGATGCTACACTCCCATGTATAATAGGGAAGAAACAAGTCACCAATAACGATTATAAGACAAAAAGGCAAAACTGAAAAAATATTTCAGATAAAATCACAGGTGTTATTACCAAGACTGAAATCTAAAAAAGAGCTAGCATGTATAAAATAATTTATACAAATATTTTTTCAAATAATTATCTAAATCAGAGCAACACAATTTTAATTAGTTAGACTGTGTGCTATAAAACTCACTTGACTCTTGTATGTCAACTGAACTATGTAAGTAAACTTACCATAATGATCACTGCTGCAGTAGCCCAAGTTATAAGAGTTCTATTCTTAGCAGGATATAATTTGATAAATAAGATTTAGGAGAGACATGAAAAAGGCAAGAAGAAACGCAGACATCCATCCCAGAGATGGACTGCGTGAGAGTAAACCTGCAATAGTCCTGCGGCAGGATATAACCCATACAGCTCAGGTTACAGCTGCAGTGATTAATATGATGAATATTTAACAGTACCCTGTTTTGTGGGGTCAGTGGCACAAAAGGTAGAACCTTCACCTTTGGTGCAGAAGGCTGTGGGTTTTATTCCCACACCAGGTAAATTGCTTGCTGACATTGCAGTGCAGTATGGAGGGTGCTACGCTCCCAAGTGTGCTATCCTTTGGATGAGATATTAAACTGAAGTCCTATCTACTGGAGTTGATGGTAGCTCAGGTGGATGAAAAAGATCCCATGCTACCTATTAGAAAGAGTAGGGAAGTTCCCAAATGCCCTGGTCAAATTTAAGATGCTCTAAAAAATTCATGTTAAAAGTTTCTAAATCAAATAACAACTTTGGGGACTCCCTTTATTCAAATCAAATCTCAGAAAAATTAAACTCTATCCCTCAGAATATTCTCAATACAAATAATCCCACTGCATTCAAAAATCTACTGAAAGCACACTTAAATAACAACTGAATATGCTCCTGCATACCCCCAGGATAATATGCTGTATTATTTCTCCTTCCCACAACTCATGTATTCTACTTTTTCTCCTGCTCTTTTTAATTCCACAAGTCAAACCTATGCCCCCTCTCACATCCACAGCTTTAATTTCTCTAGACCACACCACACTCACCATTCTCTCCCACTAGTTATTTAGTGTCTGTCTTCTGATCATAAACCACACTAGAATGCTTGCAGATAAGTCTGTATAGTTCTCAACATTGATCAATAGTGTCAGTGATATAACCAGTTTCTTTTGAACTGTATCATACTTTTTGTATAATCCCAATGCTATCATGAATTTGTTGGACTATGTACTGACTAATTCTGTGTTACCCTAGTAGTTCTTCTCTAGTTTGGTTCTACAAGTTTTTGCTTTTTTTTTGTAAATTGTAGCAAATGTAACTGTCTCAGATTGTATGTAGTCATTGTCGGTTTTTCTGTAATATTGTATTTCTTTTATATGTGAAGCTTTTACCAATGGGCCTCCACTGAAAAGGGGCTACTAAGCTCAGTCAGACCACCCTGGTAAACAAATATCAAATAAATAAATAAACATAAAACTTTCCCCTTGTACTAAAAATACCATCTCGAGTCTCCCCTGAGAAGAGGCTACTAGCCTAGTGGGACTAGCTCAGTCAACAAAAGAATAAATAAATAAAAATACAAAAGAAGGACACTTTTTATCAAGTTATGACAGCTTACCTGGTGTTTTAGATTCCCAGGCAACGGTAAATCCACCAGCATTGATGGAGTGATCAGAACGGAACCAAAAGTATAAGGAATTGTGGGAACTAAAGAGTTCTTGTGGAACTGTAGTGCCACAAAATTTTCCAAGCATGTATGCTGAAGCAGTGTCCCCATCGTGGATTTGCAAGAAGTCGTACATGCAGTTGGTACTTGATTCCAATTGAAAATATGGGAATGTGATCCGAATGATCTGTTCATTACAAAAAAAAAAAAAGGATTAATTCCATTTTGATCCCAGCATTATCTGTAAAGAGTTATATGGTGTACCTGTTTTGCTGCTGCTTATAATTTACCTTTACTAAGATTTATAAAAAAAAATGCAAAACATACTTAAGATATGACATTTTTGTGTGGAAAATAAGAATGCTGAATTTGATAAACAATATTTTGTAAAAGCAGCTTCCAAATTTTGTTAAGCTATAAAAAATGCAATTATCCAAAATACCATTAAAATTATTCAGTTCAAAGTGATCCTGTAAGTGCATAATTTTTACTGGTGGTATAACAGGCTGATGCTAAACACATTCCACTTGACTACAGTCACTGTTTTCTTATTTCTTCACTTATATTTGTCTAGTGTGAACTTAATATGCAGAGATCAAATGATAACTGCAGTATTCAATGGCAATGAAATTAAACTTCTTCATTGGTAGTCGCTAGGTTTGCAGTCCAGGGGGCCATTGAGGAGTCTAGCCCAAATTCCAAGTTGCTCCAAAGCAGTGTGTGGTTGGGTAACCTGGTTAAGGTCACACAATCAGGAAATAAGGATATAACAAGAATCAAACGCCGTACCACAACAACTACAGCTAAAAGCCTTAGCCTCTGTACCAACTCTATCTCATAAAGCACACATTTTAAATTGAAATTGCATACAAAGGTTTTCAAAGAAAGCACATAGTCTCTTAGACTGCACATTGTCTTGGACTGGAGCATTTTCTAATAACAAATGTTAAATGTTTTTTTAAGAATGTCCATTTCTATTAATATCGTCATTCAAGAACTCGGGTTCAGTACAGTTTTCCATTTGAAAGCATTCATTACCTGCACCAAGTGCTGTTCCATTGGCCTCACCCCTTCTTGCATCAATGAAAACTCACTAGTCTGAACATATTGTTTACTGATGTAACTTGGGCTATACTTCCATTTTTACATTATAGATTTCCTGGCTTTCCATTGGTTGTGGGCCTCCCTGTGCCAAACTGAAAACCCTAGAACTATTTTGTCTGTGCCCTCTGTTGATTATCGGGTAGAGCCTGTAGACTGTCACAAAAAAAAAATCTTTAAATGTTATTAAGGTGTCTCACAATTTCTTTGCTCTGCTTGGCCTGAGTATTGAGACAGGTCTGTCCACTGTTCATATTGTTACTATTTAAATTATTCCATCCATTGTTCATATTACAACTGTTTGAACTAGTGGCATTAACACAATCCTCCACTCTGAGATCTTTAATTATTTTCATCAGCTCACTATTGAAATGTCAGTACATGTAATGTTAAGTCCCAAAGTGTCAAGAAAGGGGGAAAAAACAGACCAAAAATACAGGAGGGAATATCAACCATCTTGTTTCTCCTTTAAAATTGTTTCTTTTTGCAAAGGGTAAGCAGCCCTGCACCCCTTGATGTGGAAAGGAGGACAAGTCCCTTCATGTTTATATATACCAACTCCGAGATTACGACACCATTCTGAGAAACGGCAATCTTGTATAAGTAGTCAGCATTTTTAGTCAGGCTCCACATTCTGTGATTTGACATTGCAAGTCTCAGCAATCTAAACAGTTACCATTTTATCACTTTTCCTTTGTTTAAAACATTCTCTTGGGCCCTTATTTTAGTGAAGATCCTGTTGAATGATTCAGAAACCAAGCTGTATTAATTTACTTTATCATTGCACGTAATCGAAAAGCACATTGCGTGATCCGCTACCACTCCTTTAACAATTTTAGAAGATTCAGAAACAAGCAGCACAGCGCAGAATATAAAATTACAAGAAAAATAGAGGCATGCAGGGTAGGAGCAACTTGGACACAAACATATCACAGTCATGCAAGGCTGTGAAATATTGTGGCCAGTATGATATGCAAATGAGTATATAATGAGATGGAAAGAGCAGCGTTATTATAATGAAAGAGATGGCAAATGCAAATGAGGGAAAATAATATGGCAGAATAATTCCAAAACATACAAAAAAATGTGTTGCAAATGCCAGTTCAGCTATACACCATAAAATCCTGGTGAACATACCATGATTGCAGTAGCAGCAAATTAAGCATGAATGCATATGAACACGGCCATCATCACAGTTCATTAGCCATGAAGGTGTATGTTGTCACGTGCCTAACATTCAATCTCTCTATGATAGAGAAGGTTTACTATCAAAAGGGCAATCGGAATCCGTTCAAATTCCATATGTCCGATCGCCCAATTTGACATGGGAAAAAAAAACGAAAAAAAATTTTTGAAATGCACATCAGCGAATGCTAGTGTGCATTTGCTGTTGTGAATTTCAACATTCTGCATGTAGATCACACTATAGTGGGGGTCGGACATGTACTCTTTCCCTCACTGTAGTGCAATCTCGGAGTTTGTATATATAAATAGGGTTGGGGTGCATGGGGGGCTTCCAGCCTGCAAAAGTGTTTTGTTATTGTTGACCGGAAGTGCAGCATTTCGGTAAAGTTGACATTTTCGAGATTTCGACTTTACCGAAATGCTGCATTCTACATTTTTTGGGTTCGGTGTTGTGATTTCCGATCAGTTGATTCAGACATCTGCACACTTGAACCGAGTTGGTTTGAGGAAATGATAGTAAACCAATACAGAAATGGTAGACCACTACTATGTGGACATAGACATAGTTCAGGAGCTGATAAAGATATGTTGCCTTTACATGCAGGCTGTTGGGATTCCTGTGGACACCAAGGTATGTTTAGCATTGCAAGTCCTGGCTACATGGACCTTACAGCAATTAATGGGAAGATAGCGGGTATATTCCAAGCATCTTCCTTATGCATACTACACCAGTGTCTTGATGATGTGCTACCACGCATTGAAGAGCATATGTGGTTCCTATGCACAATGCAGGAGAGAAGCAATGATATAGCCATCTTTCTCCATCTGTGAGTTATCAGATCTGACTCAGATCTGAAGCTAGCATATCACAGTCTTCAGCTTTGAAGTTCTGCCACTTTTACCCATAATGCTCTCCCCTCTCTGAATCACCTCAGATTGAGTTTGCTCTTCCATACTCCTGAGCAAAGTCATAACTGAATGTAGAAGTTCCTCAATGGAGTGAACACAAATTCGCCCAAAAGGAATTGGAAAAGAAAAGAAATGCGACATAAGTAGCTTGAAGCATATGCTTTGGGCAGGACTGCTCAGTCAGTCAGTCAGAAGTTTCACAACAGAGATGGTAATTTGAAAGGGGGAAGGAGGGAGGGAGGGAGGGAGAGGTAGATTCTGATGGAAGAAGACAACCCGGGTTTACATTATGGCAAGTAACTTCTGTATCTGATGTAATTTCTGTCCTTCTCAACCTATGAGATAGAATGCCCAGCCGGTAAAAAAAACAGGGTGGCATTAAGGGAGAACATTTTGTAAAATGGTGGAGTCACATGAGGACCTGGATCTGGACTGAATGTCTGATTTATAATGGTTTACAAGATAGGAGTTCTAGACCAAGCAGCAGCTGCACAAATCTCATGTAATAATGGAGCAGTGGTGCAGCGGTAGCATTGCCGCCTCACAGCAGGAGATTCTCTAGATCGATTCTCAGTTAATGTGCCTTCTGTGTGGAGTCTGCATTTCCTCCCTGCATTCCAGTGGATTTCCTTTGGGTGCTTTGGTTTCCTCCCACATTACAAAGACATGTGTCTGGAGCATTTCCCCCGGGCCTCCTCTGAAAATTGGTTTTGTTCCAAGTCAGACTTTCCCATTAACAAATGTTAAATATATAATAGATAAATAAATAAAGCTTGAGCAAAGAAAGTGGTCAATCTGACAACCACCTGTGTTGAAAGAGTTTTAGGCTGACATGGTAAAGAAATAGCTCATGAAGAATACGCAAAGGAAATACAATCGGAAAGCCATCTTGGTAAGGTCATCTTCAAGCTTACCCCACCAAATTCTGGAAAAGGGGACAAAGACCTGATTAGATTTCCTGAAGGACTTAGTTCTGTCCAAATAAAACCTCAGCTGGTGATGAACATCCAAACAGTAAAGGAAATATTCACCCTTGTTACTGAAGTCAGGGGAGAAAACAGGTAAATGAATAGGCTGATTCAAATTTAACTCAAAAGCCAAGTTGGGTAGGAAGGCAGCATCAGAGTGTAAGGAGATTCCATCCTTACAAAACACAAGCTTAGGAGGAACACAAGACAAGGCCTGAAGTTTTGATACCCTTCTTGCAAAAGTAAGAGCAACCAAAAATTAGGTCTCCCAAAAAAAACTTAAAATCTGTAGAAGCTGCTGGCTCATATAGGAGCCTAGTCAAAATTTGCAATAGAAGAGTTAAATCCCAAGGTGGAAATGGATTCCTAACAGGAGCTCTAAGGAGCAAAGTGCTTTTCATAAAAGCCTTTCACAATTTGAGAGAAGCAACAGGGGGATTATTCATGCCAACATGAACATCAGATATAGCAGCTAGTTGTATTTTCTTCAAATCTGTAGAAGCTGTAGAAGCTGCTGGCTCAAATAGGAGCCTAGTCAAAATTTGCAATAGAAGAGTTAAATCCCAAGGTGGAAATGGATTCCTAACAGGAGCTCTAAGGAGCAAAGTGCTTTTCATAAAAGCCTTTCACAATTTGAGAGAAGCAACAGGGGGATTATTCATGCCAACATGAACATCAGATATAGCAGCTAGTTGTATTTTAGTAGTGGAACAACTCAGTCTTGAATGAAACAAAGCTGCGTCCAAGTGTAAAATTGCATCCAAAGGAACAGAGAAATGGTTCATGCCTTTGGAAGATGTCCAAATAGAAAAAAACTTCCATTGACTGGCATAAACTTTTTTGGTGGAAGGCTTTTGGGAGGACAAAAAAGGACAAAAATAACTATTTTAGAAAGCTTGGGATGTCTGGCCATCATGAGCATTGGAGGAAGCAAGAAGTCAACTTGAGCGACATGAGATTCAGGTATGGCCAAGGGATGCAATGTCAGATTGAGAACCCAAGTGGGGTGGGGGGTCTCAGATGAGGTAACAGGCTGGGGAACCAGACTTGTCTGGGTCAAAAAGGAGCAATACGAGTGATAGTCATTCTGCAATTGGTTGCTTCCAGAAGAAATCATCAAAGGAGTTGGAGGGTAAGCATAAAGGAAACCTAGAGCCAGTCATGGAGAACAGCATACCTTGGTGATTGTCCTTCTAGGGGAATTAGCGCATTAAATCTGCTGCACTTGGAGTTGGTCTGGGAAGCAATAAGATTGCAGCAGAGAGAGTCCTGGTGGCTGAAAACCCTCATCACTATCTCTGGATTAAGGGATTACTCATGAGGCTAAAAGATGCTTCTGCTTAATCTGCCTGCTCTGATGTTGGACTTCCCCACGATGCACATTTCTGACAGAAACTGTTGTGAGAACACAGCCCACTGCCAAATCCTCATGGCCTCCTCACATAAGGGATATGACTGAGTTCCCATTGCTTGTTTATGTACTAAACCACTGATGTGCTGTCAGACTGAATGACAATCATACCCCTGGGAAGAGCATACTGGAATGCCTGCAATGCTAGGAGGACCACTCATCTCCAAATCATTGATGTGAAGACTAACCTCTGACTCTGGCTAGAAAACTTGGACTGTCTTTCCATCAAAATGCCCCCCAAAACCAGGAAAGAGGCATCTGTAGTGATCACAGCTTGAGGTTGAGAAAGAATAAATGATCAACCTGCTTGTACAGGATGAGACTCGCGCCACCAGACAATGTGGTGACAGCATACACTGGTGAGGTGGATGGGAAAGTCCATTGAATGAGACAAGACTGATGACTGTATAGCCAAAGCCCACTACAGAACTCACATATGGAACCTTGTCAGAAGAACAAGACTAACTAATGCAGCCATCAAGCCTAGGAGCTGAAGAATCCATAAGGAAGCTGGAGGATCTCGGAGTTCAGGACCTCAGATGCCTAAATTCATACAGAAGATAGTCTGGAATGAGCAATCTGAATGGTGGTATCCAAATGGCATCTTATGCATTCCAGGGTCAGTGCTGACTGTAGATTAGATTTTTCAAATTTCATGGTGATGCCCAAGGATACACACTCTTGAAGCAAATGGCCCCTGGCTTGGATTAGAGACTTCTTCATGGATGCTGTGAGGAGCCAGTCATCCAAATAAGGAAAGACTTGGAATCCTTGCAACCTGAGTCAGGCTGCGGCCACAACCATGTAATTTGTGAATAGCCAGGGTGCTGTAGTGAGTCCAAAAGGCAGTGCTCAGAACTCGTAATGTCAGGCTCCCAGAGAGAGAGGCTCAAGAACTTCCTGGAATGTCTCATTACCTTTATATGGTAGTAGACATCCTTGAGGTCTACTGAGTACTTTCAATCATAGTTCCTCAACATAGGGAGAATGGACTGCACTGTGATGATCTGATATTTGGTCTGCTTTACATAGTGATTTAACCCACTGAAGTCCAAAATGAGCCAGAGGTCCTTCTTTTTCTTTGACACTAAAAAAGGATCATGAGTAGACCATAGATCCTCTTTTGTCTGGTGGGGCCTCTTGGATTACTCAGTATTGCAGCAACTTTCTTATTTTCACTGTTTACTTTCTCAGATGGGGAAGGGATTTTTTGTTTTCCTTTGCAGCAAATAAAAAGGAAATTGAGTAGCCTCTAGAAAAGTCCCTCAAAACCCAAGCATCTGAAATGATGGCCTCCTAAGCTCCTAGGTGGAAAGCTAGGCATCCCCAACTGCTTCTAGAGGGCATCAGTCAAACAGCCCTCAGGAGCATTCAAAGAGCCTTCCACAGAAAGGCCCCCAGAAGCCTTCTTTCTGCAGACCACCTCTGCCCCTAGGATAGTGTCTGTTGAAGTCCCCTCCCACAAGCATGGGATGGGGCACCATCACCAGGACTATCCTGGGAAAACTGCTGCAACTTATGAAAAACAGACATCTTTCACCCTTCTGGTTTCTAGAAAAGGACCTCTGTGGGTGGAGAAATGTACTCCAATGGCAGACAGCATCTTCCCTTCCTGTTCACTCCTGATCAAAGTTTCCTTGACTTTTGGATAAAATAGAGTGGAACCATCATAGGGACCATTTAAATAGGACACATTAAAGCAGTCTGCAGAGTTACGTAAGCGCATCTAGGTATTATGACGGATTGTTATACCAGTGTCTGGCATGTCAGCTGTCTTATCAGCAGCATTCAAAAGAAGTCTCATTGGCACATTGGAGATGGACTCCATAGTGGACAACTTAGCATCTAGAGACTTTTGAGCCTCATGTTGCTGCATTGTTGTTAAAGACTTTGACAACTCTGAAACCAAAGCTCTCTGCAACCTTGTCAAATGAGCTAGATAGTTCGGTGCCTGCAGTATGAATGTGGCTAACACACAGTTGCACTTCCCAGATGGTCCACAGCCTGAGCCTCCTTATTCAGGGGACTGGACAACAGAGCTGTCCTTGTAGATTTCCTTACTTGGGGATGGTTTCAACCACAAAGGCATCCACTGGTGGACCTTTGATCCAAAACGGTCTATCCTGTGGAGGAGACTTGCACCTTGTCCAGCTTCCAGGGAATTGGTTGTACCATCTCAGTTTCCCTCCACATCCTCCAGGATAGCACCAACAATGGCATCCAGAGGGGAGACTACCCAAGATGTGGATGGACCTGCACCAAAAGCCTTGAGCACAATGAATCCTCAGGGTTAGGAGCTTTGGTAGTCCACTCCCACACTGTCAATTTCAATAAGTCACCAACAGAGGTGTCTTTCTGGGAGATTTTGGTGACTGTTCCCTTCTACCAAGGTCAGTGTTTTCAGTAAGGGATTCCTCTGTTGAGTCAAGATGTTTCCTCTTAAATATGCCTTTTGAATGAAACTCCCAGGGAGGGGAAGCCCTCAAAGACACCAATAATGTGGGAGACCTCATATCCAAGAAAGGATCAAGGAGAAATGGTGCAGGCTGTTCTGGAGTCAGTTGATACAAACCTTAGGAACCAGATGGGCTACAGGATCAGGGTGGATCCAGCTTAAGATCACAAATCCCAGTCTCTGACCTGGCCTGAAATTGTCCATAAAAAGACTTAAAAGTAAAAGTAAAAGAAAAAAGTCATAGATATTCAGAATTGCCATTTAGCTGAAACACCTGATATCCTTAAAGGGTAATTTACATATATCTCATGTTGCCTCTGATTCAAGAGGTTTAACGTATCACACAGTGGAAATTCTAGCTTTGCTAGATTTTTCTTTTTGTGTTTTTAACCAATTGGTTTTCCTGTGTGGCCTTTTTAAACATTGTTTTAACTTGTTAGTTGGGATGTTTTGTAGACAGCCTTAGGTTTATGGATATCAGTTGGGTATGACTACCCTGTGTTTCTAAAAGTCAAACATTCCTCTTATGCTGTGCTGATGATGTCATAAGAAGGCAGAAACATGCATGTCCACAGCTAGAGGGGTTTGGCTTTATTGGCCTGAAATTGTCCATAAAAAGATTTAAAAGTAAAAGAAAAAAGTCATGGACATTAAAAATTGTCATTTATATCCTTAAAAGATAATTTACATATATCCCATGTTTCCTCTGATTCAAGAGGTTAAAGGTATCACACAGTGGAAATTCTAGCTTTGCTAGATTTTTCTTTTTGTGCTTTTAACCAATTGGTTTTCCTGTGTGACCTTTTTAAACATTGTTTTAGTCTCTGACTGGTAGAGAATCGTTTCTACCACATCAAATGTTGACACTCAGGCCAGATGGCTAAGCACCATCCTCTTTGGGTCCATAGAACTGACAGAAAAAGTAGCGCCTGGTACTGACCTGGTTGGATTCGAACTGGAGATCAGAACTGAGCTATCTAAGGCTAAAGCACTCAAGGGAAAACAGGTTTGTGACACTTCAGCTCTGAGATATGCCCAGCTCTGATAGGGTCAGAGTCAAGAACATCAAGGATGGAGCCGGTGGCTGAGACACCCAAGCTATCAGCACTGACAAGTGGGAAGGCATGGTGAGAGCTGGATCTGAAGACCCTGGCACCAAATGATAGTCTGAGGAAGGAACAAACAGGGTGGAGCCAAAAGAAAAGGATCCTCTGGCACTGGAGATGAGCCAGAGGGAATGGTTCCAAGGTTCATTTTGGCCTGCAAGAAGTGCACATTAAATGCTCCAAATCAGAACCCTTAAGACTCCCAACTGACCTGGCAGACCTCAAGGAAGCCATATAAGCTGGCTTTGATGGTTTAACTGAAGATAGGCAAACCTTGGATCCAAAGGGAAGAGGCTTGCAGCCTATATGGGTAAGACTCCAACAAAAACTGAGCAGGTATAAATATCAAGAAAGGGGAGTGGAGTCTCAACGAGGAAGACGAAACTGGGCCTGCAGTGAGGAAGGCCCTAGGAATGCTAAGGTTAGATAAATATGATGACCGAAAGTCTGGTGCCTAAATTACTGTCAATTAGCACCAAGGTGGAACCAAAGGCACAGTTCGAGCTGAAGCCAGAGGAGCTAAAGACAGGTGGATCTTCAGATCCAGTTGCCCTAACATGAAGGAAGAAGATAATTTATTCTTGCAGACTTTGTCCTTATCCTTATGTTCGTCTCTCTCTCTCTCTCTCTCTCTCTCTCTCTCTCTGACTTTCAATCCCCAGATCTCTTAGCAGGGGAAAGGAGCAAGGGGTCACAGATGAGGATTTATCAGGAGAGAGTAAATTCTTTAATACTAACAATGTATTTTTAAGTGCCTTTTGTGGTTTTAATACATATTTTAAGGTCTTTTTAAGGAATTTTTGTATCTCTTTAAATAATGTGAAGTATTTCACACTGAAAGGTGGAATGGCTCTTTAAATCTTTGAAACATTTGAATCTGGCATTGAGGCTGGTCAATCATGCGACTTAGTGGTTTTATTTAAAGAGGGACTTTTAAAATTTGTACTGTCTGATGAAGTGTTTTTATTTTAAGACAAAAGTGCTTATCTCATAAATAAAACTTTTAATAAAATTTTGTAGTGTCACCTGAGTCATTCACAGTGTTCTGTTCTTCTTATTATTATCAGTTTGTTTGCTGGTCAAGTTAAACTCTCAGATTAAATAGATGAACAAAGAACAGAAAAAAATGGCTAGAAAGGGCTAGAGGAGGCACAAAACTTTGAAGAACTGCAGAGAATATGGTGAAAAAATACAGTGTCTAATTCATAGCTATCAGCCAAATTAGAGATAACAAAGAGTAATAATGATGCATGCCATACTAATTATCAGACCATGATGTACTATGTATAGAATGAACACTTTGTGCATCAGACACAGGCTACCCTGGTTATAGAGCACTGAGAACAGTGCACAGTTGTCACCATATGCACAGGTGTGGGAGAGCTACAGTGACAGGTGTCAGCAATGAGCATCGTGGGGGTTACTAATGTGTGTGAGTGTGTATGTGCGTAATGACATGTTGATTGTGTTGAGCTGAGAAAACTGTTCAGGGAGGTAGTGTTTTCTGCAGCATGGTGTACTTAGGAAGGGGAAGGTGGTGGTGGTCTGTGTGTGTGTGTGTGTGTGTGTGTGTGTGTGTGTGTGTGTGTGTGTGTGTGTGTGTGTGTGTGTGTGTGTGTGTGTGTGTGTGTGTGAACGTGTGTGTGGATACAGTTCCTGCAGAAATTTCTTCACTGTGCATGTGTTGCTGTGAAAGGCCCAGGACATCCACAGGAGGTATATGTGCTTATGTGCATGTTCCCACTCATGAGGAGCAGAATCTTCAAGAATATCAGTGACATGGTCCACAGCTGGCTCAGAGGATGGCATGCTCCATGACCGGGAATGGCAAGACATGCCATGGATAAGTTTATCACATACACCCTACCTATATCTTTATCCACACTGTGCTGTAGCACCCTCAAGACTGGTAGCAGACATGGAGAAGGTGGTGCTACAAGATCAAGAGTGTCTCCTGATGTCAGACATCTCCTCCAGAAGTGGAAAAGGATCGGCCACCAGAATGGTAATGTCTCTGGAGAGCGGCAACACATGAACAGCTTGTCAGTACAGACTCTGCGCTGTGCCTTTCTAAAATAATGCATAAATGAGCAAAGCCCTCCTTGGGGTTCTCAGGCAGACCACATACCCCACCAATCAGCTTGACAATTGCTGTGGTAGCATCAGTATGTAACTGTATGATGGCCCTGCATATCCACTATGTGGTGGCCATGGAGACACTCAGCTCAAGTGAAACTTTCCTTCCCATGCTTATGGAACCTGCCAGCAGTCACAGACCCACAGATGTTTGGCCTGCAGGGAAAGAGTTTGCAACATAGGCTACTGCGTTAGTCAATGTCTGTCCAATTGTGGTATCCTGGGACTGAGGGATGGGTTGCAAAAGCAATGCAGCAGTGACTATAGAAGGGGGAAATAACATGTTCACGACATTACTCATGTCTGTCAGTAACACCATGGCCAGAGACTGCATCAAGCAGTCACTAAACAGCCATCACCATCAGGTTCAGACATTTCACCAACATCAGAAATGCCAATACTTATGGTGTAGGACAAGGACATTGAAGCACCTGTGAAAAAAATAAACGTATCAGTGCTAACTCTTGATCCTACCAGATCCCAGAGGGTCTTCAGCTATGAAACAGAAAGTCATCCAAAAAACATAGGCCACATACCTTGTGCAGACTTGTAAACTTAATATGACAAAAAGAATAAAATGATCACACTTAGTATTGGGATAGTTTTGCCTTGGCCAGGTTGCACTACATTATATATATGTAAGTTAATACACACCTGGGGTATTACTCACAGACACCTGTGATGACTGGTGAGGTTCTGCATCGATGTCAAATTCTCCACTGGGTTTGAGTGAGCTGTGATGCCCCCAAGACAGAGATGCCTGGAAATCCTCCATGTCAGTTAGTGATGACTGAACAGGTGGATCCCCACCACTAGTCCTCCACTCTTCTGCAAGGCAGGTTCCCTTTTAATGGGCATGTTGCAGAAGGTCAGTGGTTCTACACTGTACTTGCTCTAGTGTGTGATTATGAACATCAACAGTGCTAACCTGCACAAGGTCCCACGAGCTATGTCAATGGAAGTCCCATTCACTCTTATCTATAAGAATAATCTGCCAACTGTATACATAAAGGGACTGCAGCAAGATGCCATTCTTTCCTTAGGACAACTTCTCCATCTTCTTCCTCTGATTCTATGTCATCTTACTCTGTAAATATGAGACAAGACATGCTAAGCTTTTAGACTGTTATATCCCTCTCACCCATATCACTGTACTCCACCACAAAGTCTACATTTACCATGGACTGTGCTGTACATAACCCACAATGAGGCAAAGGTTACCTGTAAAGTTGCCTACCACAGGGCAGCAGCAGTCAGTAACCAATCATATGTGAACCTCTAAAACACACTAATGAGCAGCACATACCTGTGTATCATGCTCCAGCAGTAAACCTGATATCTGTAGCATGACGTGTTACGTGTATTGAGAGCATGCAATATTACAAGTACAGCTTCCACCAGATTTTTGGACAGCGACAAGTGCGGTCCTCTGTTTCCTGTCTGTCACCCTTAGTGTTGCATTGCTACATGCCCTACCAATGTACTTGTATGTCTTTTTCTGTCACCCACCCTGTCCATGACACCCTGTCAATCACACCCAGATACACCAGTGTGCATTAGTCGCTATCTATTAGTATGAGCTTCCTAGCTTTTGTATGTATGCACTACAACATTAGTTCAAGGTCTAATGCAAGCCAACTGTGAGAATGTCTCTAAAGTGGTACACATACATAAATTACTCCCCCGAAACCAGAAAAACATGTTGCAGATATATTTACACTGCATTCTTTATTAACAGTCATATGGCTTCTTAACCTTCTTAAATAAATACACAAAAACACATTATTTATTTTATTTTATTTGGCATTTGTTAACTGAATTGGTCTGACTGGGAAGAGACCCTTTTTCAGTGAAGACCCAAGGAGAAAAGCTCCACAAAACAGTTACATAAAAATCCAAATGGATACAGGAGAACATAATTATAAAATAACAAAGTATAAAAAAAAATTACAAAGCATGAATCAAAAAATAGTATAATTTTTATTTTTTAGACAGAAATAGTATGAATGAAGATGAGTCAGAAGAGAAGCCAAATGCAGATAGTATGAGATAGGAAGATAGCTAATGAGAGAGGCCGTGTGGAGGAGAGGCAGATAAATAGTCTAGGGTAGGAGGAGTATACAAAATCATAGTAGGTAGGATTTAAGTGAAAGACTATAGGGGATAGGAATTAAGTGAATGGCTGTTGAGAGGGAGACTGACAGGCAGAGATAATAGCAAATAGGAACAGAATATTAAGGTAGTTTTGGAAGATAGGAATATAGAATTATGTTGGTTCATTGCAGAGGCATAGCCATTCCTTCTAGTAGGTAACTTTTAGTGCAGTTTTAAAACAGCTGGAGTTAGTGATAGATCTGATGTGAGGTATAAGTTTGTTCCAGGCTTTTGCGGTGGATAGCTATAGGTTTATAGGTTGGTACTAGTCTATCGGCCTTAGGGCCTATACAAGCCTAGAAATAACAATTCCCTGGATATTTCTTCCCACAATATTTACTTCTCTGGACCCCTGTCTAGCAGGGCGACTGACATGATCCCTGGAGGGAATTTCCTATCTCCCATCCAATCATCAAGGTTCCTTTTGAAGAGGGCCAAGGAGGTGCTCTGCTTGACAGGTATGGGCAGTTTATTCCAGAGTCTGGGGAGTCTCTGGGTCAGGAACCTATCCCTCCAGCATGTTTTGTTTATTGTGATGACAAGGTTTAGATCCCTGGAGTGTGTGGCTCTGAGGGATTGGGATTTCTTTAAGTAGAGCATGTCCAACAGCTCAGGGTTTGACATGGCCTTGCATGTTAAGCAGAGATCACCTCTGAGTAGACGATATGCCACAGAGTATAGCTGGAGACTTTTTAGATGGTCAGCATATGGCATCTGTTTTAGGCCTGCGATTCTTTCAGTGAGATATTTCTGTGGCCTTTCCAGCTGTTGCAGATGTCTTGTGAGGTACATACCAAACGGGGCATTATACTCTATAATGGGTCTAATGAGGGATGAGTACAGTGGGACAATGACCTCCTTTTTTCTGGATGAAAAGCCCTTAGTGATGAGGTGTGCCATATAGAAGGATTTCCTGACTGTTGTGGCGATGTGGTTATCGAAAGTGACCACTGTCCACCTGCGTCCCTAAGTCTCTCATCACACTTTCAATGTTTAGTGTACTGCCACCTATGTGGTAATTCATGGGTACATGTTTTTTTTCCAGAGGGGATAACTATACATTTCTTGGCATTAAGCTTGAGCCCATGGCTCTGGCACCAGGCATCTGTTTCTGTAAGGCCCTTTTGTAGAATATCCACATCATTTGGAGATTCAATAATGGCTCCCAGTTTGCAGTCATCTGCTAACTTTGTTAGCCAGCGTCCCTTAGTGTTGGCCTGTACTTCAGAGAAGTAGATGCCAAACAAGAGTGGTCCCAGGACTGAACCCTGAGGTACTCCACTTGTCACTTGTCTGGAGATGGATTTGGAGTCGGCTACTTTTACAGTCTGGGTTCTGTCAGTAAGCCAGTTGACAACCCATCGAGTGACATAGGGATTTATGCCCAGATTAGTAAGTTTATCTATGATTCCAGAGTTGGGGATGGTGTCGAAGGCCTTGGCGAGGTCCAGATAGGCTGTGTGGACCACCTTACCCTCGTCCACAGCTCTGGAGACCGATTCAAAAAAGTCAATTAGGTTCAGGAGACAAGATCGGCCCTTCACAAACCCAAACAGGGTGGGGTCCAGTGTTTGAAGGTTGCCAGTGTCTTTGTTTATAAGTTCCATGATAATGCGTTCCATGCCCTTGCAGATCAGGCTCATCAGACTGATGGGATGGTAGTTCCCGGGATCCAAGGTGGATCCCCCCTTGTGGAGTGGGATAACTGTAGCTGTATGCCACTCAGTGGGGATGAAGCCTGAGGTGAGGCTATGATTAAACATGACACTTAGGTGAGGTGCCAGTTCATTTTGTAGTTCATGTAGTACACAGCCTGGAATGTCATCTGGTCCCATGAATGCTGTATTCTTACCTTTGGAGAGTGCGGTTTCTACCTGTGTGTCCATGATTACTGGAATTTGGCAATCTTTTGGTACTGAGATGGGCCCTTTAGGGGGTGAGAGGGTGGTGAAGTTGGCACTAAATCGGTCTGCCAGCATACTGGCAATATCCTTGGGATCAGTATATTTAATGCCATTCTGTTGAAGCTCAGAGCAGATCTGAGCATTGCCATTTATATTCTTGACATAACTATAGAATGCCTTGTGGTTGTCTTTGGAATCTTTGGCAATTTTATTTTCGTAACTAGCTTTTGAAGATTTTATGAGGGATCTCAGCTTCTTACTGAGGCTGGTGAGGGAGTTTTTTGCATCCTGGGATTTTCCTCTTTTCTGCAACAGTTTCTTCCTTCTGTTGTATAGTTTGTTTATAGCAGAGGACCACCAGATTGGCTTCCTTTTTTTGGAGGAGAGAATCTTGGCTCTATTTGGGATGGCACGATTCATGCACGAGAGGATGTTCTCGCACAGTGCCTTAGTGTAGGATTCTGCAGTCGAACTTTCAGATCCCGTCTGCATGGGTGTCATGAAGTTTGTCACTTCTGACTTCAGTAGCATGAAGTTGGCTTTGGAGAAGTTTTTTAAGGAGGTTTCCTTACTGGGGGGTGGGGGTGGGATGGGGATGTCAAGGGTGATTTGCTTATGGTCAGACCTGACCAATGAGGGGGTGACCACTGATGTGGAGCATCTATCTCCCATGTTGGTAATGACCAGGTCTAGGATATTGGAGTCCCTGGTGGGACAATGGATTAGTTGATCTATGGTGTTGGAATTTATGAATTCCAAGAATCGTTGGGAAAAGGAGTTGGTACCCGAGTAGTTTTCCCAGTTAATGGCAGGGTAGTTGAAATCACCCAGTATTAGGGTGTTTAGTTGTATCTTAATATTTTCCAGTATGTTTAGAAAGGTGTAGTGAGAATCTTGGGGCATGGTGGGGGATCTGTAGCAAGATACAATTTGGATTGCAGTCTTACCTAGTGTTAGTTGCACCTGGAGAATTTCAGATGCATTTTGTTGGGCAACTAGCCTGGAGGTGTGAATATCCTTGGTGAATATGGACACTCCTCCACCTTTAGTGTTTTGGTCTTGGTTTTGTGGCCAAAAAGGGTGGTAAGAGTTGTAGCATGGAATTGCAGGGGTGCTCTCTGGAGCCTTGAACCAAGTCTCAGTTACTGCACAGATATCAATGTTCACCATTTTTAGGAGTGCCTCGAGAGAGTGCATTTTGAGGTTTAGACTTCTAGCATTGAGTAGCATTACCTTCAGATTTTGCATGCTTGTATCTGTTACAGTGGTGGTTTTGTCCTTTGAACCTTGCCTAAAAAAGGCACTATAGGGGTGGCAAGAGCTTTAGCCAGTAACCTGAATCCCAGGGGTATAGAGTAGTTTGCCAACATTTTTGTTGGGCATATAAACCTATAGTAGGTTTTGTTGAGAGCTAAGAAAAATGTGGCTGGGAGTGCATGCCTGAATGAGTGTGAAGAGAGAGGGGCAAAAAACAAACAAAAAATGTATTAGGTTTTGGGATTACGTATGCTAACTTTGTAGATTTTTATTTGGAGATTTTCTTCCTGCTCTTGCAATAAAAATCAGTTTGCCACACTTGAACAACCTAGTCATCAAAGTACATTTGCATAGAAGAACTGTAAAAACAGAGCGGAATAAGATGGAAAAAGAGGGACAGGCGCCATTCAAAAGAAGGAAAAAAGGCAGAAATATACAGCCACACAATGAAATAATATGAACATTAAACACACTGTATTTATCATATAAAGTATATCTATTAACAGATTTTCAAAAAAAGCAAAGCTTCTTTTACTTTCCCCATGTACAAAATAGCTACAGTTTCAACCAGATGAAACAAACCAGTCAATAATCTCAATGAATTAAAGGAAGCTGTGACATAGGGCAATACTGCCAGCCCAGCTATCTGGAATTTTATAAATAATTATATGTTATTTGTGAATATTAATATGATTCATATAGAAGTGTGACAGAAGAAAATACTGCCAGCACAGCTATCTGGAATTTTGTAAATAATTATATGTATTAAAACTGTATGTTATGTGTATATTAAACTGCTGATACAAAAGTTATGTGTTGAACAGGGTTTGTAGGGTACTAAGCTTCAAAGATATATCCACAATGTACCCTACTGGAACACAGAAGATTAACTTGAAAAACTTAAGAATAGTTGAGGTTAATTTACTTTATAGCTGGGCCATAAACAATAGATGTTATCTTTCAGTTTCAGTGTAGCAGACACAATGTCTAGAGATAAAAGTTTTTTGTATTGTCTTGGAAGAGAACTAATTACTCGGTTTGAGATTCAGAAGTGTTTTATTGTTTTATGACTTTCAGGGTCTGCTAACATCTGAGAGATATGTATTTTTCACAGAGAGATGTTAAAAATGCTTGTACTTTCTGACAATGGGGGTAACATGGGAACTAAAGTCAGGTGACAAGAATGATGTCATCCAAGTTAACTCATCACCATCTTCTGCACTTGCCTTGCTGTAAGTTTCTAGGGCATAGTAACTCTTTTTAGATTCAGATAGGAATATAGTAAAGATTAGTTTAGATGTTTTATGTATTTATTTGAGACTACCATGCAATGTTGTTTTAAATATTTCCTGTAATTCTGAACTCTGAAGTTACTGTGCTGATTTACTGAGTATTGTCTTGTTTTTTATTATTTATTATTAAATATATTTAAACCTATATTTGTGGCTGATATTTGTGAGACATATTTAAGCTATTAGAGTACTTGCATATGTATTTGGTGACACTGTACAGGCCATTCCTAAATAGCCTTGCTCTTGCTCAGACTACCATTTGGAATAATAGTAACATTACACAGCAGGATTGGACACTTTTTGTTAAGGGCCTTACAGTAGCTGATAAGTAGTGGCTGGTGGCAGTGGAAACTACCTTATAGTCTGGGCAGAAGGGGGCATAGCTAGTAAACCTGTGTCAGCCTTTCTCAGGGGTGTGTGTGTGTGTGTGTGTGTGTGTGTGTGTGTGTGTGTGTGTGTGTGTGTGTGTGTGTGTGTGTGTGTGTGTGGGTGTATGTTTGTGTGTGCGTGTCAGCTACTTGGGCAGGCACACAAAGCACTGGTTTGACAAAGAGGGTGGTTGAGGTTTTGGCTTGGCCACTCAGCTGAGATCTCAACCCTATAGTTGTGCCAGTTGGGAGTCTTATTGGGGATCTGGAGAAAGAGGGAGCAACCAGCCCCAGACTGAATGCGATCTCTGTATGCTCTTAAGGGAAATTGAACTTTACTGTGTGTGTACTTGTCATCCTCCTAGTGTGTATATTCCCCACTGTTACCAGTGGTGAGGATTTAGGCTCCTTGATTACTGGGCCAGTGCAGGGGCATCACAGAAGCATTTTAGCAGGAGTAAGCACTTAAGCACTGCATGGTGGTGTTCCCACAAATCCATTACTACTAAATCCAGTCATACAGCTGTTGAGAAAACAGAAAATCTCCAAAAGGCAGTGCTAGTTAACACCCTACAAAGCCATACTAGTATGAAGCAGTGAGTGGGGACATGATTGCTGGAGAGCTGAAATCAGAGAGGTAACAGGTAGGGCAAAATCATGGTAAGGAACATTAAGCTGTAAAGGTTGGTAAGGGTTCTTTACACTAATATAAAGACAAAAATGAAGGCAACAATGATAATTATGCAAACATTATTCATTCAGTTGATCCAGGAAAGAAATTATGACACCAGAGAATAAAACTCAAACATGTTTTGTACTACCCTTTCTCCAGGGACAGTCAGTGTCTACTATTGTATGGAATGAAGCATCTGTCAATAGTACCTCAGAATGAAGAATCAGTAGCAGCTCAGAGAAATGTTCTTTCATTTCATTTTTCTTAAAAGGGACATTGCTTACTAAGCCAAGGACATGTTGAAAAGGGGGCAATATTTAGATACAATATGCTAAAAAGATGCAATGCAAATGTGTGATAGAGATTTTGAGTGGTATCAAAATCCCTGGTTTCCTAGGATGCCAGGGGCGTGATCTCCTGAAAGAATATGATTAAAGTGAAATGATAAATTCTAATGACTTTTAGCATATGCATATATTACTGATATAATAAATAGTCACTGGGTTGTAAAATGTATCACCATGAAATTCGAAAAGCAAATCTTAGCCCAGAACAGCATGAACTTTGACTCAATGTCCTTACCCTTTCCAGCTGATGTGTCCCTCTTGCTTTCCCTTGTCACTTATTATTTTGCATGCTACCCATAACACTTTCATTCCATTGTCTCAAGAACCCTAGTTCATAGGTTCATAGGTGTTTCCCAGGCTAACAACAGCAAAAGGCCTTGCATCCCAAATCTGTGACAAGTTTTGGTACCCTTGATAAGTATAAGCAGGGGCTTAGGAAACAAAACATTTACAAGCCGGGGCCTGGGAGATGAACCATTAACAGGCTGTCTGTGTCCAGTAGAGACATAGGTGCCAAAGTAGGGATGACTTTCCTGTTCCCCATCCAATTGTCCAAGTTACAATTGAATTGGGTTAGGCAGCAACTCTGCTTTACATGGATGGGGAGCTTGTTCTAGAGACGGGGTAGTTTCTGGGATTCATACCTGTCTCTTTAGCAGGTACTATTTATATCACAGGTAAGGTTTAAGTCTTTAGAATGGGTAATTCTGGTGCTGTTTGTTTTGCAAATCACAGGATCATTGGATAATAGGAGGTTACTAGGCTATTGACCCAAAGGTCATTTCAAGCCTAGCCGTTTCATCCCAGTATAATACCATAGATACTTTAATCAGTACCCAGGATTGTATTTAGTAATGATTGCCCATGTCCAGAAGGGTTGTGGCACTATCCTCTTTAAGAATTTACGGTGCCCCATCCACTCATCCACATTCATTTTGAACAGTGTCGTACAGGTGTTCTGCTTCACATGAATTGGCATCCTATTCCAAAGACACGGCAGTGGCTGGGAGG
Source organism: Protopterus annectens (assembly GCF_019279795.1). Taxonomy (NCBI): domain Eukaryota; kingdom Metazoa; phylum Chordata; order Ceratodontiformes; family Protopteridae; genus Protopterus; species Protopterus annectens. The sequence goes on along the minus strand of NC_056728.1, from coordinate 121,711,414 downwards.
CACATCTGTCACCAGCATTTCCTATTCAAGTCGCAATCCATATTTAGGTCCCTGGAATGGGTAGCTCTAGTCCTGTTTGATTTATGGATGGGCAACAAATTCATTAGGTTTGGGTCAAAGATTGCTCTGTAAGCCAGCCATAAGTCTTCCCTAACAAGTCTACACACTACTGAGTATAGTGACAGGGACTCTAGTCAGTCTGGGTAAGGCATGTGCCTTGATATTACTAGTTAGAAACCTTTGTGATCTCTCCAATTGCTGCAGGTGCTTTGTATGGTACATGCTGAAAGGGGTGTCATACTCAGTTATGGGCCTGATTAGTGATGAGTAAAGAGGGGTTATAACCTCCTCGATGTTAATGTTCTCCATTTTAAGAAGTACCTCAAGTGAGTGCATTTTGAGGTTTAGACATCTAGCATTGAGTAGCATTACCCTCAGAGTTTGCTTGCTTGTACCTGTTATGGTGGTGAATTTGGCATTTGAACCTTGCCTAAAAAGGCACTATAGGGGTGGGAAGAGCCTTAGGCAGTATCCAGAATCCCAGGGGTGACAGGTGCAGGCCATCTCTGGCAAAGCATTGTGGTCTGTCGACCAGGTCGTCTCAGGCAGACAGATACTGGATCCCCTTAGAATGACACCAGAAGCTTAGCCAATTGTTGAAGTTAATCATTTTGTCCTTGTACTGTGGTATAATTCTGGGAGATGGCAGGATGCTATTCAGGGCTAGGGTCATACCTGCCTGGGCTACAAGATCAGAGGGCTCTTCCATGTCTCTTTTCATGTAGTCCAGGGAGGTACATCTCAGGTCATTCACACCAACATGGACAATGTCAGAGTCGTATTTGTACTTTTTGTGGAGTGACCTGAGTGTGTGCATTATGTGACGAATCCTGGCACCCAACAGGCAGCTGACAGTAACTTTCTCCTTGTTTAGTCTGGTGACTGGGACAACAGTGTGCCTGACTATAGAGTCACCTATGACTAGTGTATTGGGTATGTTGTTTTGCCTTATGGACCGAAGTTGAGTGGCACACTGATTTTATAGGCTATGTGTCATTTTGGTAGTGCTGGGGGTGGTGGTTGCCTGCGTTTCAGCTTGGGAGGTTTCTGTTGCTTGGGCAGATTTTTATTGAGAGCCTCTGTGAATACGGGTGTGTTTTTTGTGTTTCTATGTGTGGGTTTTGGTAGAATGGGTTTTGAAGGACTATGTGTTGAGTGTGGTGTGGTGCAGTTGTTAACCTTCTCCTCTTGACTGAGAGTCTTGACCATGAGATGTGGCTGCATGTGTTGATGTGAGTGTTGTTTTGAAAGAGAGCATTCAGGGCTGTTGTCATGTGTACTTCATCTTGGGGTTTAGGAAGGTTACATTTAAGTGCCTCAACATACGTGGGTCTGTATGTCTGCTTTGAATTGTGTGTGATGAGCGCAGCATGTGTACTACTGACAACCTTATTGACATTAGGAGTACTTTTATGTGAGAGCTTTGCCTCCACTGACATTGTGTAAATACATCTTTCATATATCATAGTTTGTTTGAGAATTAACTGTTAGTCAGTAAACATGAGGCAATTTCTATATTGCCTCATTATGCCCATATCCACCAAGCTGGTAACAGAGATAGTGGGAAAGTTCATATCCATGACAACAGACCCTTTTATATTGATTAGACAGTTAGAGTGAGTATATAAAGCAATGTCAGGAGTATCCGGTTTGCAACTATAGGGTCAATGCTTGTCATTGCAAACTAGTTGTTCTGTGTGCAACTAGGTATTGTTGACATTTCAATTGTGGTTTTGCAGGAAAAATGTCACTCAAAGTGTCTGTGTCTATGCAGGACACTACCAAATACTTGAGGGGAAATTAATAAGTAGACCTTGATGATTTATGGATAAAGTATTTAGGAAGAAATTCTGAAGTTAGAAACAAATCAAGCATTGCTTACTGAAAACAAAGAATTAGTTTGTCAAGAATGATAAAAAAGGGGGCTCGCATGAATGGCTACTGAGTGGCTACTACCAGTGCTGCTCTCACCACAGCTTCACTCTGCTGGGATAAAATGCTCCTTTGCTTCTGCTTTCACCAGAAGCAAAGCATTAGCACCAATCCCAAGATGAGAAGTAGGCCACAGCCTGATCGGCGGTCCCAGATGATAAAAGGGTATGTAGACTTATTGTAGCCTTTTTTATGGTAGGTGCCTTGAATAGCAACCAGACCAATCAGGAACGTCAAGCACAAAAACACAATGTCCAACCAGAAACAGTCAGGAATTAATGCACTCTGCTCCTTCTTTCACCAGGAGCAAAATGCAAGCACAAATTCCAAGCCAGCACCTATGAAGCAGTTATTAGGCTTTCTGGTGATCATCAGTCTCCAAGAAATAATGTCCCTGTGATCCTTCCCTCACCAGGAGCAAAACAGAAGTACTAATCCCAAGATGACTACTGAAAGGCAGAATGTGGGCTCTCCAATAAGAGAATGGTGGTACTGGAGTAGATGTTGCAGATTTTAAAGGTAAGGTAGAAAATGGTTTAATATACTAAGAGCTGCAGTGTTCGATAAGCAGTTAGATATGAAAGAGGGGATAACTTACACTTTAGCTATATAAGTGGAATGCCACTAGAACAAGATAGACTTGAAGGGGTTGGATACTTTGTATTCTTGTACTATGGAATACAGTCGGAAGGCCAATAAATTTAAATAGTTGAAGGGAAGTGATTTCCCAAAATGATAATTTTGTGCTTACTCACAACAGCCAATGAAATGGGAGAGGGAATGAAACACATGGTCAAATTAACATAAGGGATAAGCAACTAGAAAGAAAGTTGAGTTTAAAAGCACAGCACCAAGGTGAGAGGGTGGGAAAAATTAAATTTCTGTGTGACTCACAAGAGACACAGCTGTATTCTCTTTCCTATTTCAGATATGCAATTAAAAACAGAATACAAATAAAAAAAAAAGAAATCACAATATACAAAACAGAAGAAGGCAATAAAGTAATATCAAATACAAGAAAGCAAAAGCAAACTTACCTTTCCTTCACAGCAAGTTGTGACAGAGTCTGGGTGAGCTTTTCAAGTAAAGCCTTGAAATGTTTTATTTTACTCCTTAAATAGAAAGTTTAGATACTAGCTCCACCCTCAGTTCACGGATAATTAACCTTAATTAACCTATTCTAATTTCTGGGTGACTCATAACAGAGACAGCTGTGGTCTCTTTCCTATTTTAAATATGCAATTACAAGCAGAATACAAGTAAAACACAGTGTAAAGAAAACAATTCAATACAAAACAGAAGGCAATAAAATAATACAAAATACAAGAAAGCAAAAGCAAACTAACCTTTCCCTAGCAGCAAGCTGCGGCAGAGTATTGGTGAGCTTTTTCCAGTAAAGCCCCATTACTCCATATCCTCCCATTTCTATCTCCTTAGGTCTCATCTTCAATGACGTATATTGTAGCCCCATTCCCTTAAAGCATCCACTGTTATCCAGCAAAAACAACATACAGCCCAAATTTCCTTACTATGATACAACCATAATTTCTCCTACCATCCATGCCATTTTTTCCTTTATCTTCTCTTGTCTGTTGATTGCTCCATTTCTCAAAAGGAACCCTAATATCGACTGCAGATTCTTAATTTCCTGAAAGATCTTCATTCCTCCACCTTAATAACCCTTACATAATACTCTTACACTATATGGGGACATGAGCAAAGCCTGCTATACTTAATCTAGTGTAATTTCTGAACTTCTGTGAGTTCCTGCTTGAAGGGATAACTGCAGTATCACCATATGTTAGACATCCCCCTTCATCATTCAATCCAGAACATTTGATAGCAAATTATAGCATTAACACATCCAGAACTACTGTTGAAACAGAAACCAGATCCACAGAGACACAGCAAAAAAAAAAAAAAAAAAAAAAAAAAAAAGGTCTAATCTCCCTCTCTCTTGTCCATAGTGCATTATGACAGAGGACTTGTGTAATGTCACAGCATCAGATATACAGGCAGTTCATTGACAACCTGATATAATGGGCACAAAACTGAAAGTGCACCTCTAAATTCAATAAGAACTTATAGGTTCATAAGAGTATACTAGGCTAACGATAACAAGGGCCTTTATACGTCTAGCTGTGCGACCCAAATTTATCCCACAAGTTATGTGCTTTCGATGTTTATACAGGGGTGCTTGCTGGTTATGACATGATGTACTGACTGCCTCTGTCCATCAGTCATGTGGGTGCTAGACCACGGGTGAATTTTCAATTTCCCATCCAATGGTCCAAGTTACACTTAAACAGGGTTAAAGAGAAACTTTTATTTCACAAGGATGGGGTGCCTGTTCCAGAGAAAGGGAATTCTATGAGATACATATCTGTCTCTACAACATGTCCTATTTCTATTACAGGCAAAATTTAGGTCTTTAGATCTAGTACTTCTGATGCTGCTTGTTTTGTGGATTTGAAAAAGGTTCATCAAAACTATATAGTGAATATGATCTACCAGAAGCTAATACAAGAAAATCTGTCAACAGTATGACCCCTCTATATTTTCTTCCTAATTCCAGTACGCATATAACTTAAACAATGTCTGTGAGATCTTCATAACTACTGTCATTATACCACATATGACCTAATGCATTTTACAACTGACAGACTCTCCCACTGAATTCTTAAACTGACATAGACACAATGACCTGCAACACCCATGCAAAGGAGATACGCATGACACCCTGGGAGTCTACACAGCAGGCTACATCTTAGGGCAAAGAATAGAGTTTGTGGAGATGGCCCTTCACATTCTGAGTACTCTAAATAAAAACCTGAATGTGTAGCATTAATGGGGAACCACAATTCACTCATAGTCTACACATCAAGAGAACATGATTCAGTTCACAGTTAAGAACAATAAGCTGTTGGCCATATATGAATCTGGAAGAAATGTATGGTGCAGACAGGCAAGTATATGATACTGTACACTATGGGGAATACAAGCATGAGTCATACATCACAATGTACAGTGTTTTTTTAACACATATATTGAATTATCACTTGTACGTAGGCAATATAAAACTAATCAAACCATAGTAACACATTCACATTTACAAACATTGCACATCACATATATTGTTCTATACTATATAATCAAAGCAATATTATATAAATTGTTCAATTTCAGCACTCTCTTCAATGTACAGTGTTCATATGAAGATCGCCATCACAGTAAACAAGGGTATACAGAACTTATTTTTTTCTAAAAGATCAGAAATTTAATTAATGACATATGTGAGCATGTATATGGTTTTATATGATAAGTAATCGATAGAACTTTCATACACTCTCATTCTGTCAATCATATATCACTGAAATCCACACTACTGAAATTAAATAAAATCTTCACAAGACATCAGTCCCCCTCAACCCTGTCCATCCTCAGGCTGAACTTCTCTGGCTTCCCGCTCATTTAACTTTAGATACCAATCTGCTTGCACCAGGTAACCCAGATGTAACCCTTCAGCAAGTGGGCCCCCAACTCCTTGGAAAGTCAACTTCAATGATACTATGCCCAAGGAGTGAGGGGAATCTGAAAGACAGCAGCAATCATTGATCCTAGGAGTTGTCATAACAGTCAATTGCCCTATGTGGGAGGTGTATAGCAAAATTATGTTGGGACATCATCGCTGACTCCCTGTATTAACTATGACATGCAAGGTCACCAGTGGCCTCAAATGCACTAAGTTTTCCAACACCTTTCCCATGGATAGGAGATATGGCCACTGGCACCATCATCCTATCCGTCTCAGCCAGTCATACAAGCAGCCCAAGTCTCTTCCAGAACTCTGGTTGGTAGACGTGCAGATGGTTGCAGCGCCTCTGGGCTACAGTGCTTATCAAGTGAGCAATCCTCACCCTGTCTTTATACAGATTAACTCTGAGATCAAGCAACTGTGGAGAAAAAAGTAATCCTCTAATCCTCATTGTTACATGATCTTGTTGCAGCACCTCTGGGCTACAGTGCTTATCAAGTGAGCAAGCCTCACCCTGTCTTTATACAGATTAACTCTGAGATCAAACAATTGTGGAGAAAAAAAGTAATCGTCTAATCCTCATTGTTACATGATCTTGATGTAACACATTGTAAAATGTTGATGTATGAGTCACTGACAAAAATGCTCTGATCATTTTGTTGTTAATGAACTGGTTATCAACCACTGGAGAAGTGATCTACACTAACACATGCACACACATACAACGATATATATATATATATGTACATACATACACACGCACGCACGCACGAATGCACACACACGCACCCTCACAAGCACACACACACATATATGTATATATTTAAAGCTAGGCAGATCTTCTTCCAAATGCCTCATGTAGTATAATTTCTTTTATATTCCTTTAGATGTGTAGCACCACAAATGAATCTAGGAAAAGCCTGTTTAGCATCGCTTGAAGGATATGCGTTAAACCCAAAACATGCTTTCTAGAAAAAAAGAATATCACTGAGATTTTAAATATCTAGAATGGCTATTGCATGTCAGTTTTAAATACATATTACTTGGGTGTCATATCCATACTGTACTTATTACTGGCTGCCTCTTAGCATTCAGTCCTGGCTTCTGACTGCTCTTAGGGCATAGCTTCCATCTCCACATCAGTTTAGTTCCTTCCACCTTGAAAGACATGCTAATGGGGTTGACCAATTAGCTTAAAACTGCCTCTGTGTTTGCAATGTGAACTATTTCTAACAAGGTATTTTCTACAAAAGGTCTGTCAGCTCAGCAGGATTTAACTAGGTAACACAATTACACAAATATTTTGCATTGCTTAACCACACATATTGGTCTAGAACTTACCTTGTTAGAGTCAACTCTCACAACCCAAGCACAGCTAACTTGATGGTCATACTGGTCACTGCCAGGATTATTGGGGTAGCTGAAAGTTCCAGCAGGTCCAGACAGAGAGCCACCACACACTGCAAAAAAGTTATATTATTAGGTATTACATGTTAAACAGGGTACTTTTAAGATATTTAACCTAAACGTGTTTATATAAAAATGCTATGTCGAATTCTAAAATTAAAATCTGAAACCTTACACTTCTGTTTTAAAAGCTGTATCATAAATGTTTTCTCCTACACTCTAGGGAAAGATAATCTACTTACTTGATTTTCCATCTCCACACTTGCAGTGTTTTTTTTACAATGGATCCACCTTCTATACGCACACAGAACCAGACTGTGATGACAGATTAGGACTGGAATGACTGGCCCATCTATACTATCCATTTCTCCCATTAGTGCATACATTGTAAATCCTTACTTAACCAATGGCTCATCTCTTTTTTAACCTCATTTCTCATGAGAAATATTTCTTGTCTCTTTCATGTTTTCTTCAGTCCTTTTATTGTTTTTAATCTCACTGTGTCTTCAAGAAGGCTGTTTCCTTAACCCTACCTAACCATCATTTCTGTGAAACAGCAGTGTTTCATATTACCAGAAATCTGTCAACCATATTAATTCAGTTTATGCTAGCCTCTTCTCATAATTCTCTTTTTTGAAAGAAAATACGCAGCTGGATTCCAAGTACTCTGCTAAAGTGCTTAAAAGTTTCTATTATGTCCACCATTCTGTCCTTGCTCTTAAGAAATACATGTACTAAGTTCTTCCATTCTCTGTTCACATAGATTCTAATGTGTCCCATGCATCATTTATTTTGCCCTCATAGCAATCTTCTTACTTCCTTGTGTCCTTCTGATACTGTGGTCTCTAAAATGCCAACTGAGAGAGGGCGGCTAAGCCCTGAGAGAACATTGCTAGGAAAAACAAATGTCTGAACACTGGCATAGAAACTCCATAACAAATAAGGGGGATGAAGAGAGGGAGCAGCTACTGCAGCAGTGATCATTAAGCATCTACTGTTATGGTAAGTTTACTTACACAACTGTAGTATGTTCATCAGATTGATCACTGCTGCAGTAGCCTTAACTATATGGGTAGGTATGACTGACTTTTTAAAAATCGAATTTCACGTGATTGAATTCATGTGATCAACTGTGTAAAAGGTCAAACATGCACAGGAAACTAGAAACCTGCACCCCGCACCCCCTGCTAATTACATACACCAAATCTGAGATTGCACTACAGTGGGGAAAAGGGCAAATTCCCCAATCCCCACTGTATCGCAATCTCAGTACAATTTATTTAATTTTTAAAAAAGTTGATCACATAGGTTCATAGGTGTGTACTAGGCTAATGGCCCTGGAGCTTGTTACAAGCCTAGCCCATAGGATTTTCCTGGCATTGTGCCACTCGACCTTAGTTCCCAGAGCCTCTGTCAAGTAGAGCCACTGGACTGATCCCTGGGGTGAATTTTCTGTTTCCCATCCACTCATCAAGATTTCTGTTGAAGAGAGCCAGTGAGACGCTCTGCTTGATATGTATGGGAAGTCTATTCCATAGCATGGGCAGTCTCTGGGATATGAACCTGTCCCTCCAGCTTGTTCTGTTGATTGTGGTAATGAGGTTGAGGTCTCTGGAGTGTGTAGTGCGGAGGGATTGGGATTTCTTTAGATGTAGCATTTCTAACAGAGCTGGGTCAGACAGCTAGAATTTTTTAAAAGCTGATCATATAAAATGGACCCGTAAATTGCTATAGCTTAGAACAGCTGAGCAGGGGAAGAGGAAGCATCCAACAGACTGTGGAGAATGGTCTTAGTAATGCCTGACCTAGACCTAGAAAAGGATTTTAGCTTGTAGTGCTTTGCAAAAGTGTACAGAGGAATAAGTTGCTGATTCTAGAATAATCCTAGAGTCCAACCCTTTCCAAAACATCACTGATGAAGCCAAGACCCTGGTGGAGTGTGCTTTGACCCTGCTTGAGATTGCTTTGCTATGGTGGACATAACAAAAGGTCATAGTCTGAGACAACCATTTGGAAATAGTCTGCTTTGGCACAGGTTGTCCCTTTCTCCTACTTTCTGATAGGAAGTTCTAAAAGATTTTCTTCTGTCAGGCAAGTACCTGAGTTGCCTGTGAATGTCCAAGGTACGAATTATCCTTTCTCCCCCATTTTCGGATTCAATGAAGAGGACAGGGAGATGGGTAGTTTGGCTTAAAGTAAATATGGATACCACTTTAGACATAAATGAAGGACTAGTTCTCAAAGAGACCCTGTTTCTGTTGGAAATGAGATAAGGCTGACCCACCATAAGAGCTTGCAACACAGATATTAGTCTTGCAAAAGTCAGAGCAATCAATAAAACTGTTTACCATGTTAAGAACCTCAAGTCAGACAGATAAGCTGGTTCAAATGTAGCAAGTGTTAGCTTCTCTAACACAAGATTAAGATCCCAGGGAGGAGTCATGGGTTTGGAGATCACTTATGTAATACCCTTTTCAAAAGCATTTTGAGATGAGAATGCACTGAAATATGGAAATTCATGGGCAGACAGGCTGAAATGGCTGATAAATTAACCTTGATAGAGGAGTAAGAAAGGCCATAAGATAGCAACTCACACAAATGCTGCAAAACCAGACTAACATCAGTCCTGATTGGGTTATGGCTAAGTTGTTGGCACCAACTAGAAAGCCTTTTCCATTTGCTTATATATGATTTTCTAGTAGCTGGCTTCTTGCCTCCATTAATACCTTCTGCATGCCCTCAGTAAACAAGTCCCTAAAAGATATTAAAACCCAATCAGATGAGGTTGCTGCAGGTTGGGATGTTTCAAACTTTGAGGAACCTGTGATAGTTGCTCCTGGACAATCCAAAGAGAAGGGAGAACCACTGTTGCCTGGACCAGAAAGGAGTCACCACAATTATCTTGGATGATTCCTGCTGAATCTTCAGAAGTACCCTGGATATCAGTGGAAAGGGCTGAAAGCCATGCAAGAATATTCCTGCCCAAGGAAAGAAAAAGGAATCTGTTTTTCAAGCATTCTTCCCTGGATTCCTAGAACAGAATTTTGTAAGCTGACTGTCCAGAGAGGAGGCAAAAGTCTACTTGAGGAACTCCCCACAGACAGATCAAATCTTGGAAGACCCCTGATCTAGTTTCCATTATGAGGGTCTGCCTTTGTCCTGCTCAGCCTGTTTGTCACAAATTTTGTTCTGATGGAATGCAGGATGCCTGTAGAGTGAGACTGTGCTGTAAAGCTATATCCCATGCTAACATGGCTAGTTTGCAAAGGGGGTAAGATATGGTTCCCCCTTAATTGCTTATGTACCACATCACTGTGGTATTGTCTGTAATAACTTGAATTGGTCCAGGGGACCAAAGGTGATTCAGAGAGTTGAGTGCCTTTACAAGGGCAAGCATCTCTTTTTCATTTATGTACTAGTGGCTGTCTTTGTTTTCCCAAATGCCTTGCACTTTTACCCCCTTTGACACTGCTCCCCAAGAAATGTTTGAGGCATCTGTTGTGACTGAGTGCTTTGGAGCAGGAGGGGAGAAGGTGAGACTTAGATTCAGGGATACCTGATATCACCAGCAAGGGATTTCTCTTCTCACAAATCCAAGAACTAAAACCTGAAAAGATAATGGATGTTGGTGCTGGAACCAAAGAAACTTTAGATACTATTGTATCTTTCTCATGTGGAGTCATGTAAGAGGTTTCATGAGAAATACCTAGTCATGAGACCCAGAATCTTAAGGTATTTCCTCAAAGTGACTGAACTCTGAGTGGAAAACCACTGACAATGTCTAAATATAGACCTATTTTTTGCTGTCAAATAATAACTCTTTGTACTGAAGTATCTAGCAGACATCCCAAGAATACAATCCTGTGTGATGGAGTCAAAAAAGACTTGTGAATATTCACTTGGAATCCCATTCTATGTAGGAGATCTCTCACCCAAGTGAGAAATTCCTGACACTTTTGAAAAAAAAACTCTTTAAAGGTAAGCAAGCCTTCTAAATATGAAAAAAATGAGAATATCCTGATGCCTGCAATGGGCTATGAGAGGAGCTAGGCACTTTGTGAGCATTCGGAGTAGTGAACAGCCCAAATAGTAAGGCAGAGAACTGATAATGTGATCCAGATACACCTAAAATCTGGATGAATAGGAATGTGATGATAAGCATCTTTTAAAGGAACTGGATAGCAGTAAGGCCAGTCCCAGTGACTGGAGAAACACTGAGTCACTGAAGGATTTAGGGATCACCCATGAGGCATTAGGACAGACCTGCAGAGCCAGTCCGCTAGGTAGATGGCCTTCCCCATAATGTGTGTTGCAGTTAGAGAATGGAGAAAATCAATTGCCTATTGCCTTTTACCATATTCTCATAGCCTCTCTGCAAGGGGTGGAGTGTGGGGGGGGGGGCTAAGTTTTGGTTATTTGCTGTTTGTTTATGTGCCAAACTACTGACATTGAGTGCTTGAATATAAATCATACTTTGAGGAAAGCGATATAAAATTAATGCAATATTGAGAGGACCAGCTTTATATTCAAGACATTGATGTAAAGGTCGGTGGCCACTTCTTACGTCAAAATTCCTTGGACCTTTGTTCTCTTGAAATGCCCCACCCCCATCCTGGACATGAGGCATTTGTGGTACTAATGCTACTGGGGGTGACATCACAAAGGGTCTGCCTAGAAGAATATAGCTACCATGTTAAGAGGGTTATGCATGCTGGAGTTAATCGGTTGAATATCTGACAACTGGGATCACTGTGTTGACAGCAACTACTGAAGATTTCTGATGTGGAAACAAGTGTAGAGAATCATTATAGTAGAAGCTGCCCTAGGCCCTAGCACTTTGAGAAACAGAGAAGCTGGGGGAAAACCCTGCTGTAAAAGAAGCTGCATAGTTTTTTCTAATGGTGAGACTTCTAGGTAGACTTACAGTGCACTTGTTTGTGCACCAATAGCTACCTATAAACTTCATCTGTTGTGTAGGTTGAAGACATGATTTTTCGTGATTGACAGACATACCAAATGATAGGCACAGTTGCAAAACAATACATGGCAGACTGTGAGGACTCTGGTTGTTACAAAAAGGAGTCAATCACTGAGATATGATAAAAATACAAATTCCTTTGAGTTGCATAAGGGATGTGACTACCTCCATGTATCTGGTAAACATCCAGTGAGGGTTGTGATGAGACTGAAGGGCAAGGCCTTGAATTAGTAATGTTTTGCTCCCAGCCAGAAGCACAAGAACCTCCTGGATTCTTCTACATTCTTTATGTTGATGTAAAGGGCTATCAAGCACATCCAGTCTTTCTCCTTGAGGAGCAGTTGAACTACATACACAGTGACCATTCTAAATGGGTCTTTTTAACACAAAAATTTAGGCCACTGAGATCCAAGACTGGCCTGTAGTCCTTGTTCTTCTTTGGAACTAAAAAGAATCTGGAATAATTTCCTGATCCTTCCTAGTCTTGCAGGACCTCCTGGAGGGCTCTTTTTGAAGGAGAATACAGATCTCCTTTTTGCCTGCTTTGTAGTAGTGGGGTGGTACATCTGGAAGTGGTAGAATCTATGAGGGTGGGGTTTGGGAAATGGGAATGGTCTAGCCTCTAGATATTATCTTTATCACTCTTTGTCCTGTAAGATGGACAGCCACACATTTGCTATCTAGAGAAAGGAACCCTGTCTCCTGGTCCCATGGACCCCTCAACCTCGTGGTCAGCATCCATTAAACAGGCCACCTCTGGTACGACCACTCCTGACCAAGTAGGAATCAAAGGGCTGATGCTGGAGTTTTTTGAACCAAAGTGACTTGGAGCCTTCCAATTCCTATTAAAGGATCATTGAGGGTTCTCAAATAAGACACCTGTTGCAGACAGTGTCTTGTCTTCCTGTTCACACTTTGAAAGTTTTTTCTTCACTGAAGATGTGAAGAGTGCAGAACCATGAAAGGAGGTATTAGTGAAGGATGCCATAAAGTTGTCCACAAAATCAAATAAGCAAAGCCAGGCATGATGTCACAGGGTGATGCCCGTAACCACTATTCTGGCAGCTCCATCAGCTGCATTGTGAAACAGATGCATAGTGAGAGATTTGTAATGCTTAGCATTATCCCCAAAGTCACCCCTAACTGTTTCTTACAGTCCTTTGAAGGTGACTTATGCAAAGTATCAATAGCCTTAGGTCCCTTTGCAAGTATTTCATATGGCTTAACTAGTTTAACAATCTCAGAGCAAAGGTACCCAAGGTGTAACCAAGCTTCCCCATTCTATATAACTCCCCAGATTCTTCATTAGGGAGATGTACAGAAGAAGACACATCTATTTGCATTGCAGTCAGAGCCAAGGATATAATTATTGGCGTTGAATATACAGGCTCTGTAGAGCAAACTGGCTTTGAGACCACTGGTGCAGAAATGGGCATCAGGGAAGGAGCTAAAGAGGTGAGGGTGAGCCAACCTGATTTGACCTAGAAGCAGAGGGGAATGGAAAGATACCTAGCTCTATCTATATCTTCTGAAAGGCCCTCATCGTAGGTTTCCAATTGGCTTCTGAGGTACTCCTGAAAGACCTGAAGGATCTCACAGAAGCAGCTGAAGATGGTCTAGATGAGAAGAAGCAGGATAACTCTCATTCAGATGAATGCATGCTGGGGGATTTGGAATGTGATTTTCCCTCATTATAACTGAATCAGCTAAAAGAGACATGCATGTCATAGCAGATGTAGAGAGAGAAAAGTCCCTTTTCTTTCTAGGGATCTTCGGATCCACAGACTGTCTTGAATAATTGTTTTTTTTTTTCTTAAGTTACCTTTTTTTTCTTTTTCTTTCTTTCCTTTTTTCCAGTTTCTCCAAAGCACCTGATTAAGGGCCAGGAGACAAATTACCTTTTAATATCAATTTGTTCCTCCTACCTGACAAGGGTTTGGGTCCAAAACCCTGAAAGACTGAGCAGCCCCATATTCAAATGTTCCAGTCTTAAGCATGCCAGCTCCAGTCAGACTTACATGAGCTCCACCATTTGCTTATAAACCATAAACTACTTCTCAATCCCACCAAGACCAAAACTGTGCTTTCTGGAACTCTACAGAAGATTCACCATACACCTGATTCTTTAATTAATATGACCTACACAACCATTCTGTGGAGACAACCTCCAACTTCAAATACCTGGGACTATGGATTGATCAGTCACTAAATTTCTGTTTTCACATTGACAAAGTGAAAGCCAAAATAAACTCCCTCCTCTTCTAGGCTAAAACGATCTCCCCTTTTCTATCCCAACCAGCCAGAGCAGCCATTGGCAAAGGAGTTCGCCTTTCTCAACTTGAATATGGCCTCCCAAATTTTGCTTCTGCCTCCAAGAAAAACAATGTTCCACTTCAGACTCTTCAGCAGCATCTGCTGATTCATTACACTATGTGATTAATTCTGTGATTATCACTATATCACCCTAGAAAAAGCCAAACAGCTACCCATAAAACAAAGATTTAACCTACTTTTAGGATCCCAACTTGACAAAATACTCCAACTACATACATTTACCCCCCTTGAACCTAGACATCAAAAAAAAAAAAAAAAACTTCCTCAAACAACCTGAGACACTACTGACAAGCCACATCAACTCTCATTACCCCTAGAACCAAACCCCAGAGCACTGCACATGCATTCTCATCTCAGGCACCTACTCTTTGGAAAGTTATCCCCACTGACATTAAGGAAATCGCTACTTATTCCAAATTCAGAATGTAACTCAGTACTTCTTCATCCAAACTTACAGACAGAATGCAGATAATCAAAATAGGGGAAGTTACCTCCAGAAAGAGAACAGTCGCCAGTGAAATCCCCCAGGATTCTATGCTGGGACCTCTCCTGTTTGGCATCAATTTTTCTGAAGTAAAAACCAATACTAAAGGAGTCTGGCTGACTAAGTTTGCAGATGACTGCAACCTAGGTGCAGTCATTGAATCCTCAAATGACTTAGCCATGCTGTGTGGAGTTTTGTCTCAAATAAATAAATGGTGCCAAAATCGTGAGGTCTGAAGTTAAATGCCAAAAAATGCATTATTGCATCCTTTTGGAAGTCATCTACCCCAGGGAACAACCACATTGAGTATACACCCCTAAGAGTTGACTCACTTGTTCAGGATTTGGGAACTTACGTGGATAGTGAACTAACTTTTGACCAACATGTGTGCATTGTTGTAAGATAGCCCTTCTATACTGCACAGCTTATAAACAAAGGGATTGAGTCTAGATCTAGGGATGTCATTGTTCCCCTTTACTCAGCCCTCATTAGGCCAATCATTGAATATAATGCCCTCTTTGGTATCTAGCTGTCCAGACACATGCATTACCTGAAGACCGACAGAGATAGCTTACTAAAAGGATACAAGGCCTAAACAACATGTCCTACATGGACTGGCTCAAAGCCCTGTCACTATACTCAGTATCGTACAGACTGCTAACAGGTGACTTATGTCTGGCATACAAGGCATCCTCTGACACAATGCTGATGGATTTACTGCACATCAGCAAGTCAAATGGCATAGAAAATCCTCGGTCAAGGGATCTAAACCTCTTCTGCAATATCAGGAGAATGGTTTGGAAGGACATGTATATTTCATAGAGGATACCACTGTTATGGAAAAGACTCCCCATCCACATAAAACAATGTCCATCCCTGCCCATTTTCAAGTGCAACTTAGATCTATGGATGGAAAACAGAAAATTTAGCCCAGGACTGTCCTCCTGTACTATCGATGGGTTGGGAGGGTGGCTTAATGGCTAAGGTGTTTGCCTTACAAACATAAGGTGCAGGGTTTGAGTCTCACAAGAGATAACTGGCTAGGCTTAAAATGGCTCACAAGGGCAGTTAGCCTAGTACTAAACTATGAACTATGAACTATGATATGTAGCACCTAAATGCTTTACCCCATATGCATGTCTCCCCTCAAATTATCTACGGAATGATCCCATTTATTCTCATTAGGGTAATATATAATTACCAACCATGGGAAGGGTAAGACCAAGCTATAACCAATTGGGATAGGTTATTCCAAGCACAAAAAGGGAAACTGGCTAGGCTTAAAATGGCCCACAAGGGCAGCTAGCCTAGTACTTACCCATGGACTTACAAACCTAAAATGCTCCTGCTTCAATACAGGACAGAGCCTTTCAGAGTTTCTTCTCCTCTCTTCTCTCAAGATTCACTGAAGATTAACCCACTTTAGAAACTAATGCGCATATTATACATTACATACTGCTAGATTGTACATTGCACTGTGCTTGTTCACTGGAATGTATATGAACAGATTTTTTCTATGTAATTAGTCTGAACTATTAATTTATTGCTTACATTTCTGTATTTTTTGTTTTTGAAATGTTTTATATTTCATCTGGGCTGAGAATGAGATTGGTCAATATTGATCAGTGCACTAACCTCGGTAAACAAATACAAATAAAAAGATAAATAATTCAGTCAGTCATAGGGTGGGATTTTATGGTCACATTTAGTAATTTTTTAAAAATAATCTTAATTATCTATTTCAAAGAAAAAAATATTTCCACCAATAAAAATAGAACAGTATGGGTGTAGTAAGAAAGTATTAACTGTCCTAAATAGATTTTTTAATGTAGAAAAGGTGCCTGGCCAAAGCCTAAGAGATAAGGAGCTGAGGCCAGAAGAAAATTACAGGCATTATCTATTTTATGAGAAAAAGAAAATATATTCCTAATATAATGAAAGAAAAACTAAAGTGAGTTGAAAAGAGTCAAAATAATCCTTAACAGATAACCAATAAGAAAGAGAACTTGGCTGTCACAGAATCACTCGACCCAATTGTGGCAAATGACAACTGGACTAGGAGGGGCACATATGATTATAGGAGATTTAAAATTAAAGGAGCTTGAGGATAAGAGCATTGGCAGTTGATGAATCAAATCTGACAAGTGACTCCATAACCCAAAAGTCAGATCAGACAGACATGAAAAAGGATCTTCATATTTCTACGGTTGATGTATTTTCCTATGTGCCCCAATATTTCACTTGAACATGCTTACTTACCATTAGTTATTCAAACAGCCTACCCAGACACCTTTTTATCTGCTATTGCTACTGCTGCTGATCTTACTGTGTACTTCCAGATACAGTCGTTTACATTTCTGTATGGAATTTAGCCGTCATATCTTAAACCATGCCTGATTGCTTTTCACCCTTCCTACATCTTCTCATACTTTTGAACTAAGGCAAATGTTTTCTTCCTGATCTTCTGTAATATCACTTATAAAGTGAATAAAAAGCCCTAGCAGCAATGCTGACACCCATGATATTCCAGTGATTGTATCCTTTCATCAAACTGAATTCTGTTTACTATGACCACTAGTGTTTTACTGTCTGCTCGATTTACTTGTGCTATGACTAGGGATCCACTCTAAGCCTAATTTGTTCAATAGCATCTTCTAAAGTGCCATTCCACATCTGTTGCCTTTGTCGAGTATGTCATATTCATTTATTTACTTTTTATGAATCAGGTAAGTGGGCTGGTTCTGGGCAAGTTTTTCAGCCACAACCCAAGCCAAAGACAGAAACACATTTAATATTTAAAATGCAGACACATGTATACCTGCAGTAACATCTAAAAGCAGAGTTTGGCAAATGTGTTTATTTTACAATGTAAATGTGTAGTTAAGTGCAGCACATTTGTAACAAATTAGAGAAATGTTATCATATACACTATTTACAAACATCAACGGAATATGTTGCAGAGAACTGTATCATTAGAATTAAGAAGAAACAGTGGCTAATTCAACAGCACACAAGGGACACTCAGTAGTGAAACCATTAGAGTGGTCCCTTCAAAGCAAGAGGGTCTTTGGTTAAATTCTTGCCAATGGTATCTACTTGTCCTTCCTATATTTGCATGGATTTTCTCTGGGTGCTCCGTTTTTCTCCCACATTCAAAGGATATGTGTAGGTGGACTGGACACTGTAAATTGGCCATAGGTGTGACGGTATGTGTGTGCTATAACAACCTTAGCAGGGCTAGCCACCTGGCAATTTGAAAACTGGCTCTAGATAATGGTCACTGCTGATGCAACAGCTCAACCCCATGTGCAAAAAAATGGGAAAAAAGGGATTTATGATTGAATGGATGGATGGAATGAAAAATTCTGCCTGGAGGTCACTAAAACATCAGTATTTAAACAGTTACTTAATCAAGACAGCACATTAGAAATGAGATGCTTTCATACAATTTCTGAGCTACCATTCTAGGTAAGTACAGAACTTTTTAGTGGATTAGCATAATATTCCCATAGCAAAGCCATATTATCCCTCTGTCTTCCAAACACTTCAAAGTTCTTTCCTTCATTAGTGATACCATAATTTTGTTTACAAATGAGGTCAAACAGACAGGATGACAATTTTCACTCTCTGTCTTATGCCACGGTTTGTAGAGGGGACGTACATTTTGTTAAAAAAGTTTATCATGATATCTGAATGGCAAGTAAATAAGACAGACTGTGATATTATGGTTTATTAATTAATTTATTTTTTGAGAGTGTTTCTTCTGTGAACACATTGTGTGGCGTATTTGTGTTTGCATTTCAACTACCATTTTCTGTTAAATGTCATTTATTACATCCTTGCTTGATGGTGAGGGAGGTCCAATTTTAATATAAAATCATTAGCCAGCACTGTTTCTGTTACTGAGCTGGAAATGATTTATAGTTTTATTTTTGATTCTTCATGATTGTGCACAAGGGAAGATTGGCTCCTGCAAAAAGTATTATTACTTTTTTTTTGTTTGTTTGCTCCAGATCAACAACTCATAATGGAACCTAATATTTCCCTCCATTTCCTAAGGATTCATAAATAGTTTGACCTAATATTTCCAGTAGTCCTTGCATGACTCTTCTCTCTCTCCATCAAGTAAGGATGTAATAAATGATATTTAACTCCATCGCATTTATGTAAAAATACATTACAACTTGGCACTACAATACAAACCACTAACAAAGCATGTTGCTATATCAGAGAAAATGGCAACTGGCATGCAGACACAAATACATCACACAATGTGTTCACAGAAGCAACCCCCTCAAAAAGAAAAAAAAATAATAAACCATAATATCACTAACAGTAACCAGATGCTACACTTGAACTAATACACAATATTCCCCAAAAGCAACTGTAACATGCAAACAGAATACATAAAATGTGTATATAAAACAAAGTAAAACATAATGCATATTACAAGTAAATATAATATGCTCACCCCATAGAAAGGTCAATAAACCAAAGGGAAAAAACAACTAAAATAAGCAAAAAGCACCACAAAGAGAAAGCTTACACCCTTATTCTGAAACAAAATCATACCTTCAGATAAAATGTAAAGAACTATGTTGCCCATACCATTTAAACAATGGCAATAATTAAACTAAAAAAAAAATAATGTTCTTAGTGTTCTAAGTACCTTGCTGGGGTGTCTGGCACTGTGGTCCTGTCCAGGTGCTTGTGCAGGTACAGGTATAACCATTAATGCCATCAATACATGTACCACCATTCTGGCAGGGATTACTGGCACATTCATTTATGTTCTCTGTACAGTTCGTGCCTGTCCACCCAGGGTCACAGACACAGATGTAACCAGTCAATGTTGCCTAAAATTAAGAAAAAGACATAAAACAGCCATTACTAAAATATGTACTATCTTTCTACAAATTAGTCACAGCCATAAGCAAAAATGATTAGTTATGTACTTACCATAACTTGGTATCTGTGTTGTTCTCTTCTCATTCTGCTTCACGTATGGGTCTCAGATCCGAACCTTGGATCTGGCTTGGCCACCTCCCACAGACTTGAACTTCCAGGCTGAAACCCCTCCCCTTAACCGTAATCCTTTACACCTCATCCACCCTCCTTAGGGCCAGTTTGCCAGCCCCAAAACTATGAAAGAAAGGAAGAAACCCAGGAGCTCAGCGTTGAATCAGTTTCAACAAAGGCTATCTAGATCATCCCAAAGCAATTCCAGAAGGGGGGGGGGCAGGTTGGGCAGGAAGGTGAAGCAGAATGAGAAGAGGATAATGCAGATACCAAGTTATGGTAAGTACACAACTAATAAAGCCGATGTTGTCCTTCTCATTCTGTTTCATGTATGAGTCAGAGACCCAGCTACATATTTTCTTGGGTGGCCTCAAGGAAGGATATGCCGGAGCACAGAAGAACCAGAGGGCATCCTGCTTCTGGACACAACATCCGATTTATAGTGGGACACAAAGGAGTGAGAATTAGACAAAGTGGCAGCAGCACAAATGTCATCAATGGAAATCCTAGAAGAAAAAGCAGCCAATGCAGCAACAGACCTCGTGGAGTGAGCTTTTAGAGGACCTGGCAATTTCCAACCATTCTTTTCATAAATGAAGACAATACAGTTAGTGGTCCACTTTGCAATTGTTACTTTGGAAACAGCTTGACCCTTACAATTGGGGAGAAGAAAACAAATAACTGGTCCAACTTCCTGAAGTGCCTTGTCCTATGGAGGTTGAACTAAAATTGCCTATGAACATCCAAGGAATATAGAAGGTATTCTC
Organism: Protopterus annectens; assembly: GCF_019279795.1. Taxonomy (NCBI): domain Eukaryota; kingdom Metazoa; phylum Chordata; order Ceratodontiformes; family Protopteridae; genus Protopterus; species Protopterus annectens. The sequence continues at coordinate 121,690,898 of NC_056728.1, read as the reverse complement.
CTTTGTTATAGTAATTAGGGAAGAACACTGATAATTGAATACATTGGTTGATATTGGAAGATGAAGCGACCTGCAGTGGGAAAGCAGGATTAGTACTGAGAGACACCCTATCCTTGTGGAAGATAATGTAAGGATGTTTGGAACAGAGTGCTTGCAACTCGGAAACCCTTTATGCTGACATGATTGCATCAAGAAATGCGGATTTCCAAGACAAAAACTTCAAGTCACAATCCTTAGCTGGCTCAAAGGGACGTGTAGAGGTCACAACAGGGAGAACCCCAGAGGTGGAATATCTTGTTCACCACTGAATGATTTAGGGACCACTTGTGAGGCATCAGAATAGACCTGCTGAGCTTGTCTGCTAACACATCAGACTTCCCCAGTGCATGTGTTGCAAGAAGAAAGCAGGTTGAAGAGATTGCCCATTCCCATACCCTCATGGCCTCTCGGCAGTCGGCAGAGAGGATACAAACAGGTTCCTCCTTGCTTGTTGATGTACCAGACAACAGCCATGTTGTCGGTGTGCATAGCAATAGTCCCTGGAGGGAGGACGTCCTGAAAGGCTTGCAACAACAGAAGAACTGCCCTCATCTCCAAGACATTAATATGCAGACTGGTCTCTATTTGTGTTCATGTGCCTTGGACCATCATCCCCTGAAAGTCCCCCCCAACCTAGATGGGAAGTGTCCATGGTCACCATGGCTGAGGGCAAGGGAAGAGTGAACAGTCTGCCTAATGTCAGATCCGCTTGAATCCACCACCTTAGATGGGATCTGCAAATGTTTGGTAACTTGATAGTAACAGATAGAGGACAACGTAGAATAGACCACTGACCAGAAAGAGTTCATTGGAGAATGCGCATATAGTACCTTGCTAGCAGAACCAACAAAATGGCAGCAGCCATAGAACCCAGAGTCTCAGAATCAGTCTGGCTGTAGGTGATGAGGAAAGTAGAATAGCCTGAACTTGGGACTTCAAAGTGTCACTGTAATGTAGGGGAAAGGCAGCTATCTGAGGAGAAGTATTCAGATGTACACCAATGAACTCTAGGTTCTGAACCAGCTTAGGCTGTGACTTGTCCACATTTATGGTTATGCCTAGAGAATGGGACAACTGGTAGACATAATCCCTGGCTTGACAAAGTTGACGCTGAGTGGGGGCAGTCAGAAGCCAATCATCTAGACATGGGAATACCTAAAACCTTTGCAGATGCACTGTGACCTCTGCCATGTACTTTGTGAACACCCTGGGGACTGTGGTGAGACAAAAGGGCAGGGCTCAAAACTGGAAATAATTGGCTCCCAGATAGAAGTGCAGATGACTCCTAGAGTGCCTGTCTATTTTTATGTGATAGTATGCATCCTTGAAGTCCACCGAGCATATACAATCATCCTTCCTCAGTAACGGGCGTATGGACTGTACCATCACCATCCATAACTTGGCCTTCTTCATGAACAAGTTGAGATTGCTTAAGCCCAGAATGGACTGCAGGTCCCCTGTCTTTTTTGGCAATAAAAAGAAACAGGAGTAAGTTCCGGACCCTGTCTGATTGGTCAGGACCTCTTGGATGACTCTTTCCTACAGCAATGTGGCAATTTTAGCCATTGCTAACTCCCTCTAACTGGGTGGAACATCAGGGAGTGGTTTCAGTACCTCTGGAGGAGGAACAGAAAAAGGAATGTTGTAACCCCTGGATATTATTTTTATCACCCAAGTGTTTGATGTGATTTGGGCCCAGGAGCTTGAGTGTGGAGAAAAACCACCTCGACTGCCTCCAGAGTAGGACAGCCGAACAGCACTTTAGGAGCACTGAAATGGCTTGTTGAGAAAGGATTCCCCTGGAGCCCTGGTTCTGCGGGTCCTCTTTGCCTCTAGGATGGCATATCCCATTATAGGCCCACCCTCTCCTTCTGGAAGAGAACTGTCCTCTTTGGTCAGGCAAGGAACCTTGAGATTTGCGAAACAAACTTTTCTTAGCACCCCCTTTATTCCTAGAGTGGGTTTGTTGGGAGACAGAAAACCTAATTCCTATGGCAGACAAGGTTTTGCCCTTTTCTCACAGTGGGTCAGGGTATCCTTAATCGATGGTTGAATAATGAGGAACCATCAAAGGGGGAGTGGACAACTGATGCCTTAAAGGGCTCCACAAAATCACACAGCTGCATCCAGGCATGACGGTGAATAGCAATGCCGGTGCCAGCTGCCCTAGAAGAACCCTCCGCTGAGTGCGAAATAAGCCTCATGGAGGAGTTGGCAATAGAATGAGAGTGACTAGCTTAGGGGAAATTTTGTCAAACTCTCCTTAGGCATAGACTCCACCAGAGAATCAGAGAGTTCCTTGATCAAGCCTCTCTGAACGTTGAGTAAAATGTACCAAGTAATTTAGTGCCCTCAGCAAAAAAATTTGCTGAGGCAAAAGTGAGATTCCCAAATCCATCCATCACTCTGGACTCCCTGTGTGTCAGCTGAGAGACCACCCAAGATGTAGATGGCCCCATCCCAAAGGCCTCCAGGAATACAAATTCCTCCCAAGTGGGAGGTTTGGAGGTCCAGCCACCCTTTACCTTCAAAATCTCCAAAATGTCTGTGAAGGAGACATCATCAGGTGGCAACCAGGGTGACCCCTCTCCCTTATGATAATCTGTATCCTCGATGACAGACTCCATAGGGGAGTCCACATGCCTCCTTTTGCAAGTTCTTTTCCGAGTAATGTCCTCCATGGGATACTTAGGAGAAGAGCTGGAAGAGGAAGGGACCCCCTCTGGTGGAGCAGACTGAAGGTCCTTCGAGACAAGCTGACCCTGGGCAGAAATGGTTGATCCAAGACCTCGATCCAAAGGAGGAGCATGGGATGGAGCAGCTGTTAAGGGGACTGGGACTTTTCCAATGTCTGTAAAGCCGAGGGTCTGGGAGAGATACCGCCGAGCTCCCCCAGAATCAAAACTACTGAGGAAAACAGAAGCAGCTCACCAGAACTCCAACTCCCAGATGGGACTGAACCCACACTGTCAAGAGCTGAAGTTACGAGGGGGAGAGACTGATCTGAGAACCCCATCACCCCGGACTCAACTGCTACACTCCAGATCTGGGACACACTCTGATCTGAGGACCTTGGAGCAGAGGCAGTCAAGGCAGCCATCAGAATAGAGGAAGCAAAGGCCCTCTGATCCAACCCTGAATCTCTTGGAGGACAGCTGTACTGGGGCTCTGAAAAGGAAAGCTGGATTGGAGAAGGAGAAAAGGTTGCAAGCTGGGTAGGCTCGGATCCATGAGTGGACAGAGCAGGAAGAGCCACCATCTGGATCTGGGCCTTGATTACTGATCTAACCATCCTGTTCATGTCAAGGTAAAGGCTTCAAGAGGACCTAGAGGAAGCCACTGATGATGGGCGAGAGTGTCTGGGCATTTGGAGGATCTTGACAAGCAAAGTAGGAAAAAACAACACCACTGATCTCCCTGAAGACTGTGGATCTGGAGAATGACGGATCCGAACCATCCTGTTCATGTCAAGGTAAAGGCTTCAAGAGGACCTAGAGGAAGCCACTGATGACGGATGAGAGTGTCTGGGCATTTGGAGGATCCTGACAAGCAAAGTAGGAAAAAACAACACCACTGATCTCTCTGAAGACTGTGGATCTGGAGAATGACGGATCCGAAGAGGGCTACTTGGATCCAGGGGCTTAGGATCTGAGGGCATAGTAGAAATGTAGGGCTTACTGAGAGCCATGAGGTCAACTGGATCTGATGCGGAAGACAGAGGTCTAGGTGCTGATGAAGTCAGATCCAATAAACTCAGAACTTTGGCAGGTGTCTCCAAGGAAGCTCTCAGCTCCTTTGGGCACTTATTATTCTTAGTGCTGGAGCCATTAGAAACCTTAGAGGAGGGTTCAGCCCCTGGAGAAACAGAAGTAGCAGGCAACAAGCCTTTTAAAATAAGCTTATTTCTTCTCTCCTGCAAGGCCCGTGGTTTAAATCCCTCACAAATGTTGCAAGGAGAGTTGAGATAAGCTGGTCCTAGGCAGTAAACACAACAATCATGGGCATCCAAGTGTGGAATCTTCTGTTCGCCACTTAGAACACCTCTTAAATCCAGTAGGTTTATCCATTATCACTACAAAGCACTACACAAGAACTACAACTATAATAAGTAAAATATCTAAAATATCTAAACTATCCAATACAGAAATCACAACAATCACCTACAACTATAAACTGCAAACTAGTCATTTTTTTTTGATTGAAGAAAAGGAAAAAGGGCTGAAGTCCAAGAGGAAAGGGACAGCAAGGAGCCTAACACACTAGAATGCTAACAAGAGAGGAGGGAACAAGTAGAAATACAAAACTAATTGAATAAGAAGAGCAAAAGAGCACAAAACTGACGAGAAAAAAGTGAAACTTATCTGAGCCTGGAAATCATGGCTGGGCACGCCGGCAGCAAATGAGATCTGGGGAGGTTGGTCGAGGTGTAGAGGATTATGGGTAAGAGGAGGAGTTTGAGCCTGGATGTTCAAGTCTGTGGAAGAGGGCAGTGCCAGACGGATCTGAGACCCATATGTCAAGCAGAATGATAAGGACAACAGCAGGTCTTATAGTTAGTCTGTTACTAAATAAAACTCTTGTGAGTCAACTAGTTTGATTTCAGCAACTTAGGCCGCATTTTTAACAAATATGGGATGACTGTGATTTCTGCAGCCTCTAGACCAATTGTTCCTCATCCCTGGCCTGGGCCACTAACCTACAGTCATACCTGGCAAAGCAAATATTCTTCTTTGGGGGTGCAATGCAGGCATCATGATCAACGTCATCTGCAACTAATCTCAAAGATTTTTTCGTATGTCTCAAGTTTCCCCTCAGAATAACCATTCAGTGACATAAATGCATGCGCACGGACATTCTGCCCACGATATGTTAACCTCAGTCTTCCCCTTCAGTGCCCACAAGTACTTGTAGGACACTAATGTCATTCTCCAACCTCCATTAGAGAACCACACCCTTCCCTGAGGTAGGAAAGCTGGTGGTGAGCTGCTTGAGCTTACCTCCCTAGCCAGCCCTCCAGCTTCCCAGGTTGCTAGTCATTTCCATAAAGTACTGACATATTAACATTTAGACACTCTTTTAGCGCACATATTGCATGCAAGCATGTGTGAGATAGGAAGATTGTACCCCACACTGCTGAGAGGTAAAATTCTCATACATTTTATTTTACCACTGAAATGTATTCTATTACCTCAATTTTCTTCATTTTGAAAATTCAGTGTTTTTATTTGCTTTTATAGTTTCACTTTTATTAGCATTCGTTCTACAATAATTGCCTGTATACACATATGGACACACACGTGTGTGTGTGTGTGTGTGTGTGTGTGTGTGTGTGTGTGTGTGTGTGTGTGTGTGTGTGTGTGTGTGTGTGTGTGTGTGAATGAGTGTGTGTATATATACACACATATATATATATATATATATATATATATATATATATATATATATATATATATATATACATATACACATACACATATGACTCAACCTATAAGATTGAGACTTTGACATGAAAAACTTTGACAAAAAAAACACTGGCTACACACATGCAGACACATAATCTCGGAACATGCAAATAAAAAACAATAAAATAGTGTACACTGAGTGTACACAATCTGTATTCAAAAACATCCCTGTAGTCTACAGTTTGTGTTAACCTGTATGAATCCCCTTTGATACTTAAGGCTGCAAAAAATCAGTAGTAAAACTGAAATTAGGAGGAAGAAGGAGTGAGTTATGCTTATGTTGTCTGTTCACTCAGAATGATGTACACTCGGTGTATGCTCAGTGTAGGTGTTAATGAATCATAGAGAATATTTTTGCAGTGGACAAGCAAAGTTGCAAAAACTCCATTTGCAGACATTAATGTTTGCAAGTAAGGTTTGAGGGATTTCACATTTTCAACATAATTTTTTTTACAAGTCTACTTAAATGAAAGCCATTAAAATGTATTTTATGCTACAAATGCAGGGTGCCACCCTAGAATCTAATAAAAATCGTCTGGCAAAGGTGGATGTTATTTGGTATATTTTGCAGGCATCTTAATGTTTATGGACATCAGCTGAATTTTAAGCTCTGTGTTTTAAAAGTATAGCCAAGCAATCTAATTATGCTGTGTTAACAAAGTCAGAAAAAGTCTGGCATGTAGCATGTATACAACTAGTCGGTTTTGGTTTTACTGGCCTGAATGCATCTAGTAAAACTTAAAAATAAAGAAGTAAAAAGTCATGAGCATTCAGAAGCCACATAGCTGAAACACTGATATATCCTGTAGGGGTCATTTGAATTTATCTCATAGGTAACCACTACAGGAGGTTTAAGATATTACAAAGTGAAAACTTTAACCCGCCAGTCTTTCTTACAGTTTTCACTGAATGAATTGTCTTATAGATAGTAATATTAATTTTATGAACAAAACGTATCATACAATGCTGATGCCTCTCTGCTATTCCCATGTGCTGAATGTGTGGCTTTGCAAAAAACAGGACCTTTCAAGCCTTGTAAGATCAACAAAATGATGGTTACTTTTTATACAAGTAAGTAAGCCTTATTTGAGGAGTCTTCAAGAAAATGTAATGGTAAAAGCATATACATTTTGAGTTTCCATGCAATTATTTTTCAAATAAAATAACACTGCTTGTTTTGCTGATTAAAATCAACACTGTTTTATACATCATATAAACAGATCCAAATAAAATTAAATATATAACTGCATCCTTTAAAAACAATGTGTATAATAAACACTTACGTGGCACTGGCCATTGATGCAGGGGTTTTGCTGGCAGATGGTGCTAGTCTGGGTGCATCCATTAGGTCCGTACCCATTTCCAGTGTAACCAGGTGGGCATATGCAAGTAGGCAAGGTGCTTCCTGTACAGGCAGAAAAAAAAAACGAATGTATTTTAAAAGTATGATCCAAACTCCAGCCCACTCACCTTTGTGCATTTTATTATTGTGCAAGAAGAAGTAGGATCCCCATAGTTAAACATCATACAGTTTTCATTTAGTTGTCGTTCATAAGCCTTATGCTGATATTGTGATACTATGCATTCATTTAAAAAAATATTTTTTTAAATAATGGTTCTCCTCTTGCATTCTTATTCTTTGATTCTTTTGCCTGTTCTTCCACTAGCACATTCATTTTTACCAGTGGTAGATAATGCTGCAGAGTGTGTAATTATGCCATTCATGGCCCAGTATCAATTAATAGTCAGGTACAATATGACAACCTGACAGAGAAGTATGACCGCTCTTCTTCCTCAGAGAAGGGTGCATATAATGCTGTTGATTATCTTTCTTTGGAGAGTATTTCTTGTGTCATTTTGATTGTTTCTCTAGTACTACTAGTACAGGGTACTTTCTTGTGTAAGAGTAACTTATAGTTGAGTACAGATACCGTGACCACAGGGTTGCATAAAGCATTTAAGAAATGCCAGTTTAGGAATGCTGTGTACTCGTAAACTGGGGAATATGGCAGAAAGATTTAAAAAAAAATCTCAACATCCTGCCATTTAACCACCACTGACTATTGGTGGTTTCTCCTATCTCATTTGTTAGCTACTGCCTTAGGTACCACAAGCCAAATTTTCCCGAAAGTAAAGAACTTTCCTCATAAAGGACCATGTTGGTTCAAAACAACCAGCAACTGAAGAGGAGGAAGCAATGTTGTATTTGAGGGATCTGGCTAACAATCCCTGGGGACATGTCCCAAAACATATAATAAGGCACCCAAAGTACTAATGATCACATGAACACAATTATGCATTTGCTAGTCTATAAAAGAATACACAGCATCATAGTATGATATTATTGGTAACATGCAAGATGCGCTGAGATACCATCTTTCTCTTTTCACATACCATCTCTCTATTATCCCTGTTTATGTAGTAGAACAGTAAAGGTGTCAGTTAAACAATCACCCATGAGGGAAGCATGGGCCTTGTTAGCCCCAATGCTACTTTTTACTCATTAATACATTTTAGTAAAATAATGGGCAAGCCTCATCTCAGACAAAAGGGAAGCATAGGAGGTGTCTGGTGTTCCCATACACACCCATATGCACACACACACACACACACACACACACACACACACACACACACACACACACACACGCACACGCACACACGCACTCACGCACGCACATACACACTATCTTTCAAATACATTTTCTGTTGAGCGTGGTACGTGTCTGCAACAAGCAGTATTTACATGCATTAATGATACACAAAAAATACTTCAAAACATAATTTACATGTCATTTAGTTCTAAAGATGGTGATTAGTCTTTAAATTCTAATAGTTTTTACTTGCATTTTCTGTCAAGATGAATAAGTTACAGCATGTCTAAATGTTTGATATGGACCTCTTAAATATTGCAAGCATAATGCTTCTCATTTAACAGACTGGGATGTAGGTATTTTGACATCCACATCTTCCGTTTGAAGGTTACATTATCAAACATTTAATTAAAGGACTGATTTGTGTACAATGTAGCCCAAATAGACTCACCAGATGTTAGGCGGCTAAGGGAAGACGTGGCCAAAAAACAGGCAATCAGCAAAAGTAAATGGTACTCATTACAGTAGCAAATTCAAATAGTAGAATTGTTTTGGTCTGCTGCTAAGATTGGACCATGCTGATTCCATAAAAAGATTGAGGAACTTCATACATTCTACCTATCTTTTTATGGGCAGCAGGCTAGCTAACAGGAAAAACACAGGCAGAGACACACAAAGATGACAGAACTGGATGAAATTGTGAGGGTTCAGAAAATTTCTTTTTTAACGGCTCATAATATTTTTGAGGGACTGCAAAACCTCAGTGCACTCTCATTGAAATCATTGACATATTCTAAAAAATAGTCTCAAAGAGAGAGGAACCTCAAAGGGAGAATCGGAAATTGAGCTCATCTTTAAGTCAGAATCAGAAAACTGAGGAGAAAACATGTATCTCTGTTCCTTTATCCCATACCCAGTAATCTACCCTTGTCTAAAGTAATTTGAGGAGAAGATACATGTTTAGTTTTCTGTTTCAGTTCGACAAAAAGCATGAGGCCAACAGTGTTATAAATGGCAGCAGTAACTTCCTCAGGGATGGGCACAACATTGTGACAAAACAATGAAGCTTTCCCTGTTGCCTTTCCCAGGATCAACAACAATGGCTCTCCTCTCTCTTGCCATCCAAGGGGACCCCAACAGCCGCAGAGGACATGGCTAACTCCCGGTCCATAGTGGCTGCAGTTGCTACACAAGAGGGATCCGGGGTGAAAGATGAGAGATACAAGGTACAACAAATGCCACAGCAAAGTTACCCATCTGCATCTGAGGAAAATTGCTTGCCTGTTATGGTGGTAAAGGCTGTTTGCTTAACTTTTTATTTTTATGGCTGGAAGAAGGACCGACCTTGGGACTGACTGTTCCATGATCAAGCAGAAAATGGTGATGCTTTAGAGAAAGCAAGGAAGAGCTGATCTGATTTTCTGATATCCTTAGTTCTGTGTAAATTGTCAACAAATATCTAGCAAGTATAGAATATACTCTCATTTGTAAAAAAAAAAAAAAAGAAATGGGGATAACACTGACAAGTTGATAATCTGATTAAGGTTCGTTTCAGATGCCACTTTTGGCAGAAAGATAGGATTTGTTCTCAGTGACACTTTCTCCTGATGAAAGACCAGATATGGAAGTTTACAGAACTTATTTTATTTTATTTTAAATCTAACTGTGGTAGAGTACTGATCCCATTGGACCCATTTCAGTCTCAGACTGGGGAAAACACAATAGATACATGACATCATATACATAGTGTTACTATTATGCATGAAGCCCAGAATTTTCAGACAGAAGATATACAAAAAGATTAAGAGAGAAATTAGAGGAAAGAAAAATAATTGCACAAGAAAAACTGTCTAAAGCTTCAAATAAAAATTTGTGTTAATTAATACAACAAATTTATGGAAAACACTGCATAGACCAAGAAACTCTGTACAGTTTAGAAGAAGAAGTGACTGAGGAAGTGCAAAAATATAAAGAACAAAATCTAAAGATTTTAAAATGTATAAAAACAAAATATGGACATGAGAAACAAAGATATATCTGATGTGGTGTAATAGTCAAGCAAAGGAGAAGGCTAAATTAATCAATATAAAAAGGCAGCCTCAAAGTGATTTGAAGAGAAATACAAGTAAAGGCATCCAGATATATAAAATTTCACAATACAAAAAATAAGATAACAAAGAGGGAACGTAGAACAGAAGTTTAATAAAGTAGAAGTTAAAAGATAGAAGCTGAAGTTATGGAATACCTATGAAGGTTATATCACAGCATGATCGAACAACAAGTCCCCCAAGTAAGGAGAAATGGGAGGAGCAGAAGACAACTGAAGAGGAAATACGAGCATGAGAAAGAAAAAGAGACTGAATATAGTGCAATATTTATGCAAAGGAAAAAGCAAAACTATTCAATACAATAAGAGCAGCACCAAAGATATTTGAAGAGAAATACAGACAAAGGCATATGGATATGAAAACTTTACAATACAAAAAATAAGAAAACAAAGAGGAAAAGTAGAAAAGAAGATTACTAATGGAGAAGTTAAAGAAAAAGAAACTGAGGTTATGGATTACCTGCAAAGTGAAGGATTTCATGTAGAAAATCTAACTCTGATAACATCACAGCAGGATAGAGCAATGGATCCCCAAATTAAGGAGAAACAAGTGGAGCAGGAAACATCTGATCAATTGCCATATGAAGATACTTTGGAGCCTTCCAAAGGAAGCCAGTACAAAAGTTCAGTTGGAGATGCAATGCAAGGGAAGGAACGGGAAACTGCGGCAACCTGATGTTGTGGAGTGATAGGCCAGTAAGTTCTCATATGAAAGAGCAACAGATGACACAGGATGAAACTGAAGAGAATGTGGCACAGGAAGATGCTCTGGAACTTTCTGTAGAAGGCCCACAGGAAATGTTTAACAAAGAATGTTTTCTCAGTTTAGAAGAAAATGATCTAAGAGAAGAGTTGCTTGATTTAATAGAGATGGACAGACGTATTAAGATCAATCTAAGAAATAGGCTATAGAAAGTCAATAAAACCCAAAAAGTTAGAAGTTTGATAAAACAAATGAACATAGTAATTAGGACCATTCATGGAGACTCATATGATATAAAGGAAGTAAATAGGATATATTACTGTGCAGCTAAATTAATAACAGATAAAGACTTACCACAAAAACACAGAACAGTAAGGGAAAGGAAGGGGAGAAATCAAATACCATCATGGAAATATTGAATAGGGAAAACTATAAAGCAGTGACAAGAAGTGTCACTGCTAGAAGAGTACAGAAGACGGAACAGACTAACAAAAATACTTATAAAGATAAACATGATAAAAGCAATGCACAGTATCAGAACAGATCAGGATCTACTGTGTACTATTGCAAATAATAAATTAAAAATATCAGCACAGGCAGAAAACTTACAAAATATCCAGATAAATATAAAGGAAAACTACAAAATAAGCAATTTATTGATGACCCAAAAATGATTTATAGAGAATTATGAAACAAGGGAAAAGGAACTGAAACACCACCAAAAAAAGAAAAAAACAGATAACATTTTGGAGAAATACCTATGAAGATCCTGTAGAGCATAATAAAGATACTGAATGGACAGAAGAAGTAAAAGAAAGAGTAAGAAGTTCAACTGTACAGGATATGAAATGGGATAAAGTAACGGCCAAAGAGGCTGAAAAAAGGTAAGAAAAGCTCCTAACTGGAAAATCCCAGGCCCAGATGCAGTAGCTAACTTCTGGCTAAAAGTATTTACATCTTTACATGAAGATTTAGCCATGAGTAAGAACTACTTATATGCGCACTCCAAACAGACACCAACTTGGTTGACAAAAGGAAAAACAATACTCCTACTTAAGAGCGAACCTGCACCCTATCCTAAAAACTATAGACCAATAATTTGCCTTTTGATGAAGTCTAAACTATACACTGGTATCAGTGCTGACAGAGTTTATAGTCATTTAGAAGAAAACTCAGTCAAGGCAATAGAACAAAAGGGTAACCAAATGAAAGTCATATGGAACAAAGGATCATTTGTTGTTTAATAAACTCAGTAATGGAGAACTGTAAAAAGGGGAAGAATCTAAGCATGGCAACAACTACAAAACAAATTTGACAGTATTCCACATTCATGGATAAAAGAGCGCTTAAAAATGTATAAGAAACACCCTACACTGATCGATTAAATTATAGCGACCATGAAACAGGGCAAGCCACTTTGCAGTTAAGCCTTGATAAAGGACAAATTATTATTCCAGGGATTAAAATTCAAAGGGGGACATTCCAGGGTGACTCTTTGTCACCGCTGCTCTTTTGTCTTGTCCTTAATCCATTAAGCTGTCTACTTAGCAAATTAGGTCATGCCTACAATTTGACTTCCTAAAGACAACAAAGCATAAAGACTTCTCATCTTCTTTTTGTGGCTATCTTAAAACTGTATAGTTCATCAGATGAGGAACTAAAAGCATAACTGCAAGAGGTTAAAACTTTTCAAATAATATAAGAACGTCAGTTGGTCTTGATAAATGTGCAAAAGCAACTTTTAAAACAGGAAAGCTGCAGCACCAAGAAAGCATCAGCCTGGGACAGGGATGTCACATAAAAGAAGTTGAGGAAGAGGGAGTGTATCACTATTTGGGAACTGATGAAAAAAAACCAATAAAACTTGAACAAATGCAAATGATATTTAGTAAGGAATATTTTAGAAGACTAAAATTAATACTGCAAACAGCGCTGACATCTAGAAACAAAGTCCAAGCTATAAACCAGTTTCCTTTTCCTGTCCTAACTTACAGTGTTGGAGTCACTGACTAGCCCCAAAAGGTGTTGGATCAGTCGGACAGGAAAACAAGAAGGATGCCCCACGCTTATCAAATGATTTATAAAAATCAGTGTATACCAAGACTATACATTCTCTGTTCTAAAGGAGGTATGGGCCTCCTCAAAATTGATTACATGTATAGATCTGCAATTGTAGGACTGCATGCATATCTACTGACCTCACAAGACCCAAACATAGTGAAAGTTCTAAAAGCTGAGGAAAATAAGTCTAAGATGACTTCCCTGCTTAGTTTAGCAAAAGCATATTGATGTCAAGTGGGAAGGGAAATGAAACCAGAAGTAGATAAAAATCAGGCAGCAACAGAATGTGCCAAAAGGCAGAATAAAGAATATAAGGTGAAGGATCAGATGAAAAGGCGGGATTGAATGCAGGAATGGTTCAGGAAAGGTGAATTTAAAGCAAAAGAAGAAAGGTTAATGTTGGCAGCCCAAGATAGTGGACTACATACACATTGGTTTACAAAGTCCATTGAATATGCTTACACTTATCAAGGGTACCAAAACACGTTGGAGATTTTGGATGCATTCCTAGGCCCCTGTAGCCATTAGCTTAGAAAACACCTATTGAACCTATTTATATATATATATATATATATATATATATATATATATATATATATATATACACACACACACACACATACATATATATATATATATATATATATATATATATATATACACACACACACGCACACACACACACACACATATATATATATATATATATATATATATATATATATATAGACAGTCATCTAATAAAATGTTACAAAAGTTAAAAAGAAATGAAGCATCTAAAAAGTTATTTTAGTGTCATTGTCTATTGATCTTGAGACAATGTAAATGATGTTGATTAAGTGGCCTGACTAACCTGCAGAGCTGTACTTTAATACTAAATTCCCAGCTGCAGTAAGAAACTACTAATGCATTAAGTTTAATTTTATAGATACTGAAGTGAAGGGAGAAATAGAATAAGTGGAGTGAAATTTACTCTTCCATAAACTTTGTTCTATATTGCAAGATCTGGCTGAAATTCCTCATCTTCACACATGAAGATTTATTAAGCAATGATTTGTGAATGCTGATAAAAACTTCTGAAGTACTATAAATGTTTCAGAGTGAGGTTACCTGGATTATTTATACATGTAGCAGAGGGGTAGCAGCCACCATTGTTCACAGTGCAGAGATCAGTTGGTGTACAGACTCTGCCATCACCTTCATAGCCTGTGGGAAGGAAGCAAATATTTAAACATTAGACATGATAAAAAAAAATGTTCACAGCTATAAAAACACTCATCACAACTGATGCTGTTATCACAACCGATAGCAAAGATGTAACTAGACGTTCAACACAATTACTCAGTCAAGAACCGTTGTGTTTATTAAGATATATGAGGCATTTTCAAGTTAAAAATAAAATCTGTGATACGTTGCTAGATCATAAAGAAGTATTTCTGCACAGTTTTTTAAGTAATTTGTTTCCATTTTCAGTACTGTTTTGCTATATTGTATCATATTTCTCCATTCAGTAACATGAGATGCTCTCTACTATCTGAATCACCACAATATCCAGGTGGCTATAAAGAGTAATGCAAATAACCTGTTATTTTACTTTGTTTTGAGTTTTTAATGCACAGTTTTCTTAAGCAAACCAATGTAGTGTTTCAGCAGCTGCACTAGAAAAGCATATAAATAGTCTATCTAATAAGCAGAATATCTAGTTTTATCTATTTGCTGACCAAGTAAGCATACTGGACACAACTATCCCTTTTCAAGGGTGACCTGGGAATACTAGCTAGTTAAGTAACTTACTCTTCAGAGTCACACAGCTGGCAAATGAAGGTGGAAGGAATCAAACCCTATACCCTGGTTGCAGGAAGCAGCTCATCTACTGACAAAAGACTGTAATCTGATGAGTTAAGACAAGAGTTTTTTTAGAGGCCTATGCCAATGTGCTAGATGCTTTAACTACATAGGTATGCCTAGGAATGCCTTATTATAATGATGACAAATCTGACCCACATATTCTATTTCTTACACTAATGTGTTCAAGTGGACAAACAGATGACATAGGTCTGCTGAAAATGGGATTTGCCCTGTGATGCCTGTGCACTGGCCCAGCAATCAAAGAGCCTCAATCCTCACCACTAACACCAGTAAGGGGCATCCACATTGGGAAGTATAATGAGTACACACACAGTAAAGTACAATTTCCCCTGAAGAGTACACAGAGATCACAGTCAGTCTAGGGCTGGTTTCTCCCTTTCTCTCCAGATCCCCAATAAGACTCCCCACTGGCACAGCTATAGAGTGGGGTCCTCAGCCAGGGTCCCAAGCCAAGTCCTCATATCACTCTCTCTGTCCAACTAGTGCTTTGTGTCCCTGCCCAAGTAGCTAACACACACACACACTTTGAGATATGATTTATATACAACCACACAGACACTCCTGGGTAAGGCTGGCACAGATTCACTAGTTGCGCCCCTTCTGTCCAGGCTATAAGGTAGTAATCACTGCCACCAGGACCCTTACTTATCAGCTACTAATAAGGCCCTTATCAAAGGGTGTCCAATTATTACTGTGCAATATTATTATCCAAATGGTAAGTGTAACTGAACAGTAAGGCTAATTGGAGTGGCTTAGTGCAATATCACTATATACATGCAATGTACTCTAGAGCTTAAATTATCTCTACACAAAACAGCCACAGTTGAAAGGTTTAAAAATATTTAATAATAAATAATAAAACCACAAGACAATACTTCTTACTACACAGTGCTAGTCAAGAGTTCAGAGATAACAGAGAAATGTTTAAAATAATACAGTAGAAAAGTTCTGACATCAATACAGAAAACAACTAGTCTAATATTTCTATTTCCTAGCTATATCTAAGAGCAAACACAGTTCTAAAATAAACGTACATATAGAGCAAGACAGTGCTGGTGATGTTGGATGTTCTGAAGACAAATGCAAAATGCTCTGAGTCTCTCTGTCCTTAAATTGATAGCACAGTACTACTGACTCATTTCATATTACATCATTTTTTCTCTGGTTCCCAGGCTAACAGAAACTCAGAGTTTAGCAGCCCTTTTGATCTTGCACCTGGTCAGGAAGCTACAAATTCTAGCAGTTAACTCTGGTCTCAAAAATCTGCTGGTTTAGACATCACGGCTCCAAGTTTGAGATTAAACAAGGCTTGACCTATCAGCTTTCTTCCAGCAGAGTGCACTGTTGTTACATTTTTGACATTCAACATTTGACACAATTTTCTTCCATTTAAGAGAACAAGCCTGTGGTTTATATTAATATTTACAAATGATAGAATCATCTACAAAATTCTATTTGGCTAGGTTGACAGCCTTCGCATATCTTCACATGCCCAACAGGACTTTCCCAGTCAACAAAGACAAATAAATAAATAATCACCAGCCATTAGAGAAAAAATAGTAGATGAAGAATGGAGACACAGCAAGGCATATTTAATTGATCACACAGAAACAGAAAAAGATAATAAGTGTGGAATTATCATTTTCTCCATTTCTTTGTATAGGTTTTTATGTGGGCCTCCAGTTTTCTCTCATATTCCAAAGATATGCTGGCAGGTAGTCTGTTTCCAGATGTGCATGCCCAATATAAATATATGATTGCGATTTGCTTTGCAATACACTGGACTCTCATCTGAGGCTGTCTCATGCCTTATAATATTATTTGCTTGGCCCGTATAATACAAAGAACTGAATCAAAAGGTACTACATGACAGCACTTAAAATGGGAACAGAACAAGGGCCGTAGATGTAATTACTACATAGTAATTCCAGAATGTAGCATGTTTTAAGTTTGATTAGGTCCATAACATATGGTGGTGGTGTCTAGCTCCACTTAAAAGTAGTCTTCTTTGACAGGAGTACTACTAAAGTTAGCAACTTTCAGAATTTAATTGTAAGACAGGGTAAGTCCTTGTACCGCACGTACACATATGACACAGTCATAGTGCATGTCGGTGTAAGTGACTTCAGATTTACCTTCCTGATGATGGAGCTCATGGAGTATGGGTCTGAGGCTGATAAGAACCTAGCCTTGAGCAGCATTGTATTATCACCATGAATTATGCCACAATACAAACAAAAGATTATTTTTAAACACTTTTATTAAATTATCACTTAACATATAGACAAACATACATTAACAGAAAAAAACATTTTAACATTTGTCCATTTACTATAACTACATTATACAGCATATATATTTTCTTTGCTACTATCATCAGTACATTATAAAAAAAATGCTGAATTTCTGAGTTCCCTTAAACCTCACTCTTCCTCCTGAACTTTATTATACACATATTGTTCCCACAATTTCCATTTATTTCTATATAATTTGCTCATTCCATTTTCTGAAGATCCCACTCCCACTTCTTTTATCCATTTATTACCTCATATACAATTGTGTAGACTGATTCCCAGTTTTTATTAATTGCTTTTTGGTAGCCAACAGAATTAAACTTAATAAGCACTTACTATGTCTAGGCAAGTCAGATCCTGTATACCAGCTCAAAAGAATAATTTCCTTACTTAAATCCATTTTCACACACAAAATCTGTTTTTTTTCAAATAATTTTCAAATAGTTTTATTAATTTTAACATATTTATGATATATACATATAAAGAGGGAAGAAAGATTCAAAACTTTTTACATAACAATAGATATTTCTCAAATCATCAAAAACAGAACTTCAAAACTGATTTCTATTACATTTGACTATTAACATCTCTAATCTGTCTCAGTAAGGTTTTATATTACCATTTTCAGATCTCAACTTATTTACCTCTTTTTCATTATTACACAGAATATCACCCAATATTTCTGACAGAGTACTCTGTAATGAATTTTTAATATTTGCCAATTCATTACATATGTTCCCAGTTATCACTTTCTTCTCCATCGCACCTCCAACATTAGCTAGCTACCTGAGGAAAATATCTTTGAAATCTGCTTGGGGTATAAAATACCTCTGCAGGCACTTCCAACCTAAACCTTCTGGACTTGGTTGCACACTTGGAAGCCATACCTATGTCTTCCCATATTGTTATCATACAACATTTTATATGCCCTACTGATTATACCTTTTTAACTGCTGCTTCTATTACATATTATTTCACTCTGTTACCATTCCTGCTTGGGTTATTTGCTCCCAATATCTTGATTCCTTTGCCAAGTTTCTCCAGTAAATTTCAGACCCTCTTGCCTATTTTCTGTACTCCTACTTGCAGTCATCCCTATTGGCAAAATCTCCTTTCTTCATTCTTGAACTGGCTTAGTTCTTAGAATACGTTCTGCTACTTTATGACTATAATATTCTGTATGGTTGTTATTTTTCCCCTTACGGATCTGCAACCAAAATCCCTACTCTATTTCTCTCTCTCTCTCTCTCTATTTCCTGAACTTCCCCCTTGCTTTATCACTATCCCTTTCCACTTTAAATTACAACCTTCTGTTTGTGTTATGTACATGAGCCTTAACTCTGTACCTCTAAAATATCCCTTTAATTCATGTAAACCTAAAGTACTTTGTCCTACTGAAAGAATCAACTACAACTTCTCCTCAGGTTGATAAAAGTATGCCTGACTGATATTCAAGACTAAAGGGACCAAAAACATTTTCACTGCTTGTATTTTACTATCCATATCCGTAAATAAGTGTTTCCAGTTTCTCAGTTTGGTATTATCTTTTGTTTAGTTTCTTCCCACATATCCTTAGCTGCCATAACAGAAGCCTTTTTTAAACATATTCCTAAATACTTCATCTTATCACACGTGTGTGTGTGTGTGTGTGTGTGTGTGTGTGTGTGTAAATTATATACATACATATCTATATACACACACATATATATATATATATATATATATATATATATATATATATATATATATATATATTGGCCACTGCTTTCATGACCTTCCTATACATTGTTATTAATAAAACTATTCTAGATATTTGTGGCTCACCATACTAACATTTCTCAAATTTTTCATTTCTTCACATGACCATGGAAAGAACTAAACTCTGAACCCCTTTTCATCATCAGGCAACTAAATGGGATAATAAACTCTCTGCACTCCTCCCAGTCTCCGTTGGGGTTACTCAGGGTTCCATCCTTAGCCCTCTCCTTTTTATTATATTCACAAATCGTCTAAACACTGCTACTAAATCCACTTCTATCATTCAATATGCTGACGGTACTCTTATTTGCTCTTCTCCCACACCCCAAGAATTCCAAGATAAATCGTAAAAGTCATTTCTAGATACTGAAAATTACCTAAATGAACTTCAACTCATTCTAAACCCAAACAAAACTAAATGAATGATCTTCTCCAAGAGGAAATTCAAAGCAAAACCACCTCCTCTCTCCATCTGCTCCACTAATGGCACTATAACAGAACCAGTTAACCAAACAAAACTGCTTGGTGTCACAATGGGCAACAACCTAACATTCGATAAGCACATATCACTCACAATTAGGAAAGTTCACATCAAACTTGGTGCACCATATAGGGCCAAGCCTTACCTTACTCAAAATGCCAGACTAGCCACAGCCAGATGCCACCTCCTATCTACCCGCCTCTACTGTTCTCAACTTTTCACTAACCTGTGCATGTCTGATTTACATCTACTTGCCTCCTGCTATAACAAAATAGCAAAATTTGCTGCTAATATGCCCAACAGAACCCATCATTGCCTTGTTCTTCAAAAACTACACTGGCTTGAATTTCCCAATCTGTTATCGCTCAGTCAGCTCACCCCTGCCCACTCCATTATCCACAAACCTGAAAACTGCCCTGCACTCTCCAATCTAGTGCAACTAAATACCAACCACAGGACCCTTAGATCATCTGATAATCTTATACGTAAGGTAACTAAGTCCCATAATTACTTTGGTGACTCTCTTTTCTCCTTCAAAGTAGCCAAAGAGTGAAATCTGTGACCCCAGAATATCTTAAAAAACACAGATAGTCATAGCTTCAAACATTATAGCTTCAAACATCTCCTAAAGGAATACCTTACTCAATAATGGTTATGCTACTGTAATACTCCTGGCTAGTTTCTCATGCCATCAATAAAGAAGTTATGTACTCATCATAACATTCCACATGAGTTGTTCATCTCACCTTCATTCTTACAGATGAGTTTGGAGCCAATCCTTGGCTCCGAGTCGGCCTACTACAAAGCTCGAGGTCTTCAGACAGCTTGAGGCCAAGCCCCTATCCCATGATGCACCTAGAGTTACCTCAGATCTTGTTTGCTGTGAATAATAACACCATGTGTCATTCTATCACTCTTTAGGAGAAAACCATAGAAAGATTGAGCAACCAGGAAAAATCTAGTATCTCGGTCCTCGAAAAGCCCTGGAGGGGGTAGGAGGGTGGGAAGTTAGAATTAAGGTGACATGAACAACTCACATGGAATGTTATGGTGAGTACATAGTTTCATAGTTTCATAGTAGTGTACTAGGCTATCTGCCCGGGGGCATTTATAAGCCTAGCCAACAGTGATGTGGCTTTACGCCACCCCATACTATATAGTTGCGCCTCTCTAGTAGTGACACATGTGGGACCCCATTATTTAGTAAACTATACCTCTGTCTAGTAGTGACACTGAGGTGACTCCCGGGGTAAACTTGTGATCTCCCATCCATGCATCGAGATTTTTCTTGAACAGTGCCAATGAAGGGCTCTGTCTCACATGAACTGGGATTCCGTTCCAGAGTATGGGTAACCTCTGTGTTATGAATCTATCCCTCCAGCATGTCCTATTCATATGTGTGCAGAGGTTGAAATCTTTAGCTCGTGTGGTTCTGGTGGATTTGGATTTTTTGAGATGGAGCATGTCCATCAATTCCTGGTTGGACATGGCCCTGTATGTTAGGCACAAATCACCTCTGAGCAGGCGGTATGCTACTGAATAGAGCTGGAGTTTCTTTAATCTAGCTGGATAAGGCACATGTTTGAGACCTATGATCCTCTTGGTGAGGTACTTCTGGGGTCTTTCCAGTTGTTGCATGTGCCGGGTGAGATACATCCCAAATGGAGCATTATATTCAATCATGGGCCTGACAAGGGAGGAATATAGAGGTACAATGACCTCCTTTGATCTGGATGAGAATCCCTTCATGATGAGATGGGCAAGGTAGAATGTCTTTCTGACTACTTTGGCAACATGGTTGTCAAAGGAGAGGTCACTATCGACTTGAGTCCCCAGGTCTCTGATTACTTCTTCAGTATTCAGTGGGTTATTGTCTACGTGATAATTTGTGGGTACTTTGTTTTTCCCAAAGGGGATGACTATACTTTTTTGGCGTTAAGTTTGAGGCCATGATTCCGGCACCAGTTGTCCGTTTCAGTGAGACCTTTCTGTAGGATGTGTGTGTCAGCAGGTGAATCAACTATGGCACCCAGTTTGCAGTCATCTGCAAACTTTGTCAGCCATAATCCTTCCATATTTGCTTTCACATCTGAGAAGTAAATGCCGAATAGGAGTGGACCCAAGACTGAGCCCTGTGGGACACCACTTGTGACTGGTTTTGAGTCTGACATGGCTCCAGCAATTTTAACCTTATGGGTTCTGTTTTTAGCCAGTTTGCTACCCATCTTGTGACATATGGATTTACATTTAGGCTGCTGAGCTTGTCAATGATGCCAGAGTGTGGTATTGTGTCAAAGGCCTTAGCCAAGTCCAAGTAGGCAGTGTGGACAGCCTTGCCCTCATCGATGGCACTAGTGACTGTCTCAAAGAAGTCAACCAGGTTTAAGAGGCAGGATCTGCCTTTTACAAAACCGAACTGTGTGGGATCAAGGGTCTGCAGATCCCCAATGTCGCCATTTATGAGTTCCATGATGATTCTTTCCATAGCCTTACAGACCAGGCTGGTCAAACTTATGGGGCGGTAGTTACCTGGGTCAGTAGAATTTCCCCTTTGTGGAGTGGGACCACTGTTGCTGTGCGCCAGTGTTCAGGTACATATCCTGTAGTGAGGCTAAGATTGAATTGAGTTCTTAGGGGCGGGTTTAGTTCATCTTGAAGTTCACGTAACACGCAACCGGGGATACCATCGGGTCCCATAGATGCTGTGTTTTTTGCCTTGTTGAGTGCTGATTTCACCTGTATGTCTGTGATGACAGGTAGGTTACATTCAGCAGGGATAATTACTTCATCTTTAGGGGGTGAGGGAGGGGAGAAATTTGCACTGAACCTATCTGCCAGAATATTGGCAATGTCGGTAGGGTCAGTGAATTTTTTGTCATTGTGTACTAGCTCAGAGCATATCTGAGAATTCCCTCCCAAGGTTCTGACATAATTGAAGAAGGCCTTGTGATTGTCTTTGGTATCCTTGGCAATCTTTTCTCAAAGTTTGCTTTAGATGTTTTATGAGAGAACGTAGTTTTTACTTGTGCTGATCAGGAAGCCTTTCCCTTGTGGGATTTGGCTTTGTCCTGCAGTAGCTTCCTTCTTTTGTTGTACAGTTTGTTTATAGCCGGGGTCCACCAAACCGGGCGTTTTCCCTTGGTGGAGAGGGTCTTGGTTTTAGTTGGGATTGCTTGATCCATGCATTCTTGGAGATGTCCGTAGAAGGCTTTTGTGAAGGATTCAGCATTTTGGGATGTGGTTTCCATTAACCCAGTAGGCTTAAAGGATATCATTTCTGACTTGAGGAGCGCAAAGTCAGCTTTTGAAAAGTTTTTCACTGTAGTCTTTTGTTCTGGGGGTGGGATATGTACATCCAACGTGATCAGTTTATGATCAGATCTTACTAGTGAGGTGTTTATGTCCGGTGCGAGCATTTGGACCCCATGTTTGTGATAATCAGGTCAAGTATATTATCTCTCCTCATAGGAGAAGTGACCAGTTGCTCCATAGCATTTGAGTTTATGAATTCCAGGAATCTTTGGGCTAGGGTGTTAGGGCTAGAATAGTGGGCCCAGTCTATGTTGGGGTAGTTGAAGTCACCCAATATGATGGTGTTTGGTGTGACATTCATATCCTCCAGTGTTTTCAGGAATGCTTGATGGGATTCCTGGGATTGGGAGGAGTTCTATAACATGCGACCAGTTGTATGGCAGTTTTGCCTATGGTGAGTAAAACTTGTATGGTTTCTGATGCTTCATGGGTAGCCACCAATCGAGAGGTGTAGGTGTCCTTTATGAAAATGGACACTCCCCTCCCTTTGTGGTTCGGCCTGGAACTTGAGGTCGAAGCATGATATGAGGTATAGCCTGGTAGCTGGAGTGCTCTCAGGAGCCTTGAACCAGGTTTCGGTTACTGCACAGACATCGATGTTCTCCATACTGAGAAGTGCTTGAGTGCCTGCATCTTGAGATTTAGACTTCTGGCTGAGCAGCATTACCCTTAATTTTTTCCATTTTGTTTTTTATGGAGGTTGATTTGTACTTTGAGCATTGCCTAAAAAAGGCACTATGGGGGTGGCAAGAGCCTTGGCCAGTATCCGGAAGCCCAGTGGTGACAGGTGCAAGCCATCCCTTGTGAAGCAACGTGGCTTGTCCAGCATGTCATCCCAGGCTGACAGACATTGGATCCCCCTAGAATGACACCAGTGATTAAGCCAATTGTTAAAACTGATCATTTTATCTTTGTACTGAGGCATCATTCTTGGTGAAGGCAGGATGCTGCTCAGGGTCAGGGTCATACCAGTTTGGGCTACATAATCGGAGAGCTCCTCAATGTCTCTTTTCATGTAGTCCAGGGAGGTACGTCTCAGGTCATTAACACCCGCATGGACAATGACTGAATCGTACTTGTACTTGCTTTGGAGTGACCTGAGTGCGTGTGTAATGTGGCGGATCCTAGCCCCCGATAGGCAGCTCACCGTTACCCTCTCCTTATTCAGCCTGGTAAGTGGAACATCGGTGTGTCTGACTATAGAGTCACCTATTACTAATGTCTCTGGCATAGTGTTTTGCCTTAGGGGCTGTGATTGTGTGACACACCTGTTGCTTGAGGTATGTGTTGTAGGTGTTGCGTTTTGTGGGGGTGTATTTCTGGGTGTCTGCTTTGGAGGCCTCTGTTGTTTTGGTAAGTTTTTTATAAGAGCCTCCGAGTATGTCTTTGTGTTCTTATGTGTTTGGTTTGTAGTAGTGGTGGTTTTATGTGTGACTGGTTTTGCTTTGGGTGTGGGTACTATCTCCTCCTGTCTGGTCTTGCCAGTCCTGAGTTGAGAGAGTTCAGCCTCCAGTCTGGCTATATAGTTGCATCTCTCACAGGTATATGTGTTAGTAGGAAGGAGGAGAGGGTTGTCTGTGTACATGAGACAATTGTAACATTGTCTTAAGATTCCCAGATTAACCAGCTGAACAAGAGAGGATGCTAGTGGTCTACCACTCGACATACTAGAATATTATAAGGAGTGTTGTGCCTTTAAGGGAAGTGGGTATTCACAGGGGGTAGTGGATGCCTGCAGTGCTTACTTTAGGGTAAGAGTGCTTGTTTTATTATGAGTGCTTGCTAAGGATAGAAGTTCCGAAAACAAGTGCTAATATATACAGCTAAATAGACTGAGTAGAGCTTCTAAGGGAAAAATTGAAGAGCAGACTTGGCGGAGCCAGAAATAGTTTAAACCTGTATAACCGCTGCTGCACTAGGTGCCCAACCGCGCAAAAACGCGCAAAACGCCCTGAGGCGGATTTTTATACAGGGAACTTGAAAAGAGCTAGAAATGGTCCAAGGCAACCAATGATTTACAGCTCAAGTGCTGAGGTCACTTCCCCCAGGGACAGATAGGCTGCTCAAGGCTCCCCACTCCCACTGGTGAGCTCAGAAACTTCCTTCTATCCAAGTAAGGCAATGGCCAACACAGGAACTACACACAGCCCAGAATACAGCAAAGCCTGTATACTGGTCTTAACTAGTCGAGCAAAGGCGGGAAAACAAGGAGTATTTTTGTTGGTTTTTGTTTTTTTAGGTAAGCACACAGAAATGGAGTTAGGCAAACAGTAAAATCGATTTACACAGGCTAGCACACTTTAGTGAGCAGCCTCAGCAATTAAATTAGCAAAAACAGTATTATTCGACCAGAGTCGACCAAAATGCTACTTTTAAGTGCAGATACTTTAGAATTCAGCAGATAGACACAAAAACAGTTATATATAATTAAATGAAAGCCAGAGAGGACAATGCAGATAAAAAAGCCAAAAATACTTAAATCAGGAAAGTGGTAAACTTCTTTCAGTTCTCTGTTGCCAGGACCCCTCTGCAGGACCACGTGGAGCTCTGCTTGGGTATATAGCCAAAAAAAACGACCTGAGGCGGATTTTTATACAGGGAACTTGAAAAGAGCTAGAAATGGTCCAAGGCAACCAATGATTTACAGCTCAAGTGCTGAGGTCACTTCCCCCAGGGACAGATAGGCTGCTCAAGGCTCCCCACTCCCACTGGTGAGCTCAGAAACTTCCTTCTATCCAAGTAAGGCAATGGCCAACACAGGAACTACACACAGCCCAGAATACAGCAAAGCCTGTATACTGGTCTTAACTAGTCGAGCAAAGGCGGGAAAACAAGGAGTATTTTTTTTTTGTTTTTTGTTTTTTTTAGGAAAGCACACAGAAATGCAGTTAGGCAAACAGTAAAATCGATTTACACAGGCTAGCACACTTTAGTGAGCAGCCTCAGCAATTAAATTAGCAAAAAAACAGTATTATTCGACCAGAGTCGACCAAAATGCTACTTTTAAGTGCAGATACTTTAGAATTCAGCAGATAGACACAAAAACAGTTATATCTAATTAAATGAAAGCCAGAGAGGACAATGCAGATAAAAAAGCCAAAAATACTTAAATCAGGAAAGTGGTCGCTTCTTTCAGTTCTCTGTTGCCAGGACCCCTCTGCAGGACCAGACTTTTGGATTACTACGCCCAGGCGGAAACAGGAATTTTGAAATGTTTAAAGCCACAAAATGCATTTAAAAGTAGTACCGGAGACAATAGCCAGCTCACATAAATGAAAAACTCTTCACCAAGTAAAATGAATGATACTTTAATAATACAAAACCAGTTAGTAACTAATATGAACAGGCAAATAGATATATAAGCCAAATATTTTAGAAGAACAGAAATGTGTCATGTTACTTAAGATTTCAGGCAGACACTTATTCGCAGGGCATAGCAAAAAGCCTAGCGATTTTAAAGAATGACAAGCTAGAAATGGCCAAAATAAGATTCAGCTCAAACTGGTATGCCTAGGACGAAGCGAAGGCTCAAACCAAGGACTAGATCGTTCTTTTCATTTAGGAATGCCAAACAGAACACACAGGCCAGGGACAAGCCTTGAATGCTAAAGTCGCCAAGGGGAAAAACGAGTATTTTAGGTCTTTCTAGGAAGCAACTAATTTAGCAAACAGTGAGAATTACACAGCAGACACATAAAGGCAGCACAATGGTAACCAAAATACTTATCAAAGGCAAATGGTCTTTTAAGTTCAAACATGAATCAGAATCAGAAGCATGTTATATCTATTAAAGCAAACAAGAGGACATTTTTAGTAAAAGCCAAAAGACTTAAATCGGAAAGGGAAAATGTTTAGGCCAGCCTTTATGAGCACAGAAAATTGCAAGTATATCACCGGGACAAAAGTTTTAGCAGAATTTAGACAGACATGACTAAACAGTCTATCAATCAAATGCAGGACAGTGAGTAAGAGGCAAAAGTAATCGAATTTTTTTGTTAAAAGCACTTAATGCAGTAGTAAACAGTAACATAACAGTACATTAGTGAAGCCTAGATTAAATAGAAAACATATTTTACAGGAAATGCACTTTTATCAGTCTTGTTGCAGATGCAGACACGTATCTTTGTAAAGCCAAGAGCAGCGATTTAAAACTTAAAAGGAAATGGTCTCACATGTTCAGCCTCTGAGGACCCGGACGTGGTGCCAACCCCAGGTTAAAGCTTACAGTAGAAATGGCCAAGCAAATATACAGCCAGTCGACTTCGGCTAACTGTCAAGGCCACAGGTTTTTTTGTTTTTTTTTGAAAACAAAACATAGGAAACAGAAAACGATTACAAGGCTGAACTGAACTCAAATAGAAAAGTATTTGCTAGATTAAATCATAAATGCAGTAGTTAAATTAAAAGCAAAAACAGTAAATAAATGAGCCTCAGATTACATTGCAAAAAACACTATTAACCAGTGAAAGCTCGTTTAATCCAGAACTTTGATGATTTGAAAGGAGTTAATGATTAGAAAGCCAAGAGACAATGCTAATTAAAGAATAAACAGAAAGGCAGTCAATCTCTTCCAGCGTGCTAGGACCATCAGTTAGTAGATATGCCAAACACGCCCTAGGCAAAGGAATCACAAGCTAGAATGGTCCAGCAAAATGTAAAGCAAGCTGTTTACTTCTCTGGTAGATAGCCCAAAGCCAGCAAGGTGATCATTTCGTCTACCATAGAATGCCACAGGAGAATTACAAAAAGAATTCACAAGCCTGAAACTGTACACGAATGGAACAAATAGTATTTTTCGCTAGAATTAGAATACTAATGAAACAGAAGGTAAACAAAAATCATTTAAAGTACAAACTAGAATGCCATATAATTGTAAAAACCAATTATCGGACAGTGGACAACTACTTTAAAGTGAAACTAGATTAGCGGATAACAGAGAATTATAAGAAAAAAGCCAAGGACATGAGTAAAATCCAAAAGAGTAAATCCCAAAGTGGCTTTCAAGCTGTACCCAACTGGTGCGACACTTCACTTGCTAGGTAGTAAGGCCAACAATCCACTGCAGTTTATACTGAATGAAAAAGCTAGAAATGGTCAACACCAATTACAGCAAAGTGAGTCATTCTCGGTTATAGGACCAAGGCCATCAGGAGTAAATTCTTTATCAAGAAGCAATGGAGAGCCTGAATAAATCCAAAAAGATAGCCTTAATGGCTAAGCTTAAGTGCAGAAACAGATTTTTAGACCAAATTTAATACAAGAAATCATAGGAATATGAATAAAACAAAAACTAATAGAACAGGACTTTAATTCTATCCAGGACATCGCAGGAAACTGGATTTTTGGGTATATAGCCAAAAAAACGCCCTGAGGCGGATTTTTATACAGGGAACTTGAAAAGAGCTAGAAATGGTCCAAGGCAACCAATGATTTACAGCTCAAGTGCTGAGGTCACTTCCCCCAGGGACAGATAGGCTGCTCAAGGCTCCCCACTCCCACTGGTGAGCTCAGAAACTTCCTTCTATCCAAGTAAGGCAATGGCCAACACAGGAACTACACACAGCCCAGAATACAGCAAAGCCTGTATACTGGTCTTAACTAGTCGAGCAAAGGCGGGAAAACAAGGAGTATTTTTTTTTGTTTTTTGTTTTTTTTAGGAAAGCACACAGAAATGCAGTTAGGCAAACAGTAAAATCGATTTACACAGGCTAGCACACTTTAGTGAGCAGCCTCAGCAATTAAATTAGCAAAAAAACAGTATTATTCGACCAGAGTCGACCAAAATGCTACTTTTAAGTGCAGATACTTTAGAATTCAGCAGATAGACACAAAAACAGTTATATCTAATTAAATGAAAGCCAGAGAGGACAATGCAGATAAAAAAAGCCAAAAAATACTTAAATCAGGAAAGTGGTCGCTTCTTTCAGTTCTCTGTTGCCAGGACCCCTCTGCAGGACCACGTGGAGCTCTGCTTGGGTATATAGCCAAAAAAATGCCCTGAGGCGGATTTTTATACAGGGAACTTGAAAAGAGCTAGAAATGGTCCAAGGCAACCAATGATTTACAGCTCAAGTGCTGAGGTCACTTCCCCCAGGGACAGATAGGCTGCTCAAGGCTCCCCACTCCCACTGGTGAGCTCAGAAACTTCCTTCTATCCAAGTAAGGCAATGGCCAACACAGGAACTACACACAGCCCAGAATACAGCAAAGCCTGTATACTGGTCTTAACTAGTCGAGCAAAGGCGGGAAAACAAGGAGTATTTTTTTTGTTTTTTGTTTTTTTTTAGGAAAGCACACAGAAATGCAGTTAGGCAAACAGTAAAATCGATTTACACAGGCTAGCACACTTTAGTGAGCAGCCTCAGCAATTAAATTAGCAAAAAACAGTATTATTCGACCAGAGTCGACCAAAATGCTACTTTTAAGTGCAGATACTTTAGAATTCAGCAGATAGACACAAAAACAGTTATATATAATTAAATGAAAGCCAGAGAGGACAATGCAGATAAAAAAAGCCAAAAAATACTTAAATCAGGAAAGTGGTCGCTTCTTTCAGTTCTCTGTTGCCAGGACCCCTCTGCAGGACCACGTGGAGCTCTGCTTGGGTATATAGCCAAAAACGCCCTGAGGCGGATTTTTATACAGGAACTTGAAAAGAGCTAGAAATGGTCCAAGGCAACCAATGATTTACAGCTCAAGTGCTGAGGTCACTTCCCCCAGGGACAGATAGGCTGCTCAAGGCTCCCCACTCCCACTGGTGAGCTCAGAAACTTCCTTCTATCCAAGTAAGGCAATGGCCAACACAGGAACTACACACAGCCCAGAATACAGCAAAGCCTGTATACTGGTCTTAACTAGTCGAGCAAAGGCGGGAAAACAAGGAGTATTTTTTTTGTTTTTTGTTTTTTTTAGGAAAGCACACAGAAATGCAGTTAGGCAAACAGTAAAATCGATTTACACAGGCTAGCACACTTTAGTGAGCAGCCTCAGCAATTAAATTAGCAAAAAAACAGTATTATTCGACCAGAGTCGACCAAAATGCTACTTTTAAGTGCAGATACTTTAGAATTCAGCAGATAGACACAAAAACAGTTATATATAATTAAATGAAAGCCAGAGCGGACAATGCAGATAAAAAAAGCCAAAAAATACTTAAATCAGGAAAGTGGTCGCTTTTTTCAGTTCTCTGTTGCCAGGACCCCTCTGCAGGACCACGTGGAGCTCTGCTTGGGTATATAGCCAAAAAAAACGCCCTGAGGCGGATTTTTATACAGGGAACTTGAAAAGAGCTAGAAATGGTCCAAGGCAACCAATGATTTACAGCTCAAGTGCTGAGGTCACTTCCCCCAGGGACAGATAGGCTGCTCAAGGCTCCCCACTCCCACTGGTGAGCTCAGAAACTTCCTTCTATCCAAGTAAGGCAATGGCCAACACAGGAACTACACACAGCCCAGAATACAGCAAAGCCTGTATACTGGTCTTAACTAGTCGAGCAAAGGCGGAAAACAAGGAGTATTTTTTTTTTTTTTTTTTTTTAGGAAAGCACACAGAAATGCAGTTAGGCAAACAGTAAAATCGATTTACACAGGCTAGCACACTTTAGTGAGCAGCCTCAGCAATTAAATTAGCAAAAACAGTATTATTCGACCAGAGTCGACCAAAATGCTACTTTTAAGTGCAGATACTTTAGAATTCAGCAGATAGACACAAAAACAGTTATATATAATTAAATGAAAGCCAGAGAGGACAATGCAGATAAAAAAGCCAAAAAATACTTAAATCAGGAAAGTGGTCGCTTCTTTCAGTTCTCTGTTGCCAGGACCCCTCTGCAGGACCACGTGGAGCTCTGCTTGGGTATATAGCCAAAAAAAACGCCCTGAGGCGGATTTTTATACAGGGAACTTGAAAAGAGCTAGAAATGGTCCAAGGCAACCAATGATTTACAGCTCAAGTGCTGTGGTCACTTCCCCCAGGGACAGATAGGCTGCTCAAGGCTCCCCACTCCCACTGGTGAGCTCAGAAACTTCCTTCTATCCAAGTAAGGCAATGGCCAACACAGGAACTACACACAGCCCAGAATACAGCAAAGCCTGTATACTGGTCTTAACTAGTCGAGCAAAGGCGGGAAAACAAGGAGTATTTTTTTTGTTTTTTGTTTTTTTTAGGAAAGCACACAGAAATGCAGTTAGGCAAACAGTAAAATCGATTTACACAGGCTAGCACACTTTAGTGAGCAGCCTCAGCAATTAAATTAGCAAAAAAAACAGTATTATTCGACCAGAGTCGACCAAAATGCTACTTTTAAGTGCAGATACTTTAGAATTCAGCAGATAGACACAAAAACAGTTATATCTAATTAAATGAAAGCCAGAGAGGACAATGCAGATAAAAAAAGCCAAAAAATACTTAAATCAGGAAAGTGGTCGCTTCTTTCAGTTCTCTGTTGCCAGGAAGATGGGTAGTGTCTCAAGCACCATCTTTCTCGGGTGGCTCACGGGAGTATATTTTTTAGGACAGTAGAACCAAAGGAGGCCCTGTCCCTGGAGGCCTTGTCAACTTTGTAATGAGTGATAAAGCTATGAGGTTTTGACCAAGTGGCTGCTGCACAAATGTTGTCTATAGAAAGCCTAGCAGAAAAAAGCAGAAGATGTGGAGACTGCCCTGGTAGAATGAGCCTTAATTTTGTGTTGTAAGGCCATATTATCATCTCAATAAACAAATGTGATACAATCAGATAACCATTTAGACAGTGTTGTTTTTGCCACTGGCATACCTTTTCTGGAATCTGAAAAAGAAACGAAAAGCTTCTGAACTCTTTTGTTCTATCCAAGTATGAACATCAAGCTTGTGCAGCATATACTCCAGATTGTTGGTGTGTTTAGGAAAGAACACTGGTAAATCTACAATCTGGTTAAGGTTAGTTTCTGTACAAACCTTGGGTAAAAATGAAGGATTTCTTCGCAGGGACACTCTTTCAGCATGGAAAATCAAATAAGGAGGTTTTATGGACAAGGACTGAAGCTCCAACACTCTATGGGCAGAAGTGATGGCTACTAAGAAGATTGTCTTCCATGACAAATATTTCAAATCACATGAGGAAGCTGGTTAGAAAGGTGGGAGAATAATGCGTGAAAGCATAAAATTTTGATTCCGTGGAGTATAAGGGAATTTCACAGGTGGTCTGAGATGAAAAGTCCCTTTGAGAAAAGCTTTGGATAGTTTGTGTGACATTATGTTTAATCCTTCAAAGCCAAGGTGAAAGTTAAAGATAGCAGCAAGCTGAACCCGAACTGTTGCTGCTGCAGTTCCTTTATCGAAAAGCATAGTCAAAAATTCTAATATGGAGGCAATAGGGGCTTGATAGGGATCAATGTTATTTTGAGAGGCCCAAATAGAAAATCTTCTCCATTTGCTAAGGTATAGCTTCCTAATAGAGGACTTATGAGAAGATATCAGTGTCTGCTGCATTTCATTTGAGAGGTTATGGAACCTGGCTATGTTGGGAACTGGAGCAGCCAAGCTGTCAATTTCAGGGACTGAAGAGAGGGATGAAGAGCCCCCGACGAATACATCAGAAGGTCTGGAACCGTGTCCAGAATCCAAGGCTCTTCCAACAGATGAAGTCGAAGGAAGGGGAACCAAATCTGATGAGGCCAGTGAGGGGCTATTAGAATGATGGTCCTTCCAAGGGCTTTTGCTTTCTGCAATACTTTGGGTATCAAGGGAATTGGTGGGAATGCATAGAGGAGACCCGGAGGCCAATCGTGTATGAGTGCGTCCCTCAGGGCTTCTCTCAGAGGAGGAATCAGGGCAAAGTAGCTTCTGCATTTTGTGTTCATGTGGTTGGCAAAAAGGTCACAGCCAGGTTGGCCCCAACTGTGGAAAATTCTCTCCACTATCTCTTTCTTGAGAGACCACTCATGAGGCAACAAAATTGCTCTGCTCAGTCTGGCTGCTATCACATTGGATTTCCTGGGATGTGTGTTGCTAACAGAAAGTGTTGGGTGGATGTAGCCCACTGCCATACTCTTAGGGCCTCACGACAAAGGGGGTAGGACCTGGTTCCTCCTTGTTTGTTCAAGTACCAGACCACTGACATGTTGTCCATCTGAATCGCAATTGTTCCCAGAGGAAGAGAGTCCTGGAAGTACTGCAACACAAAAAGTACTGCTCTCATCTCCAGGGCATTGATATGCAGATGTGTCTCCTGTTCGATCCATGTGCCTTGGGCTGTTCTTCCCTGAAAATGCTCCCCCCACCCTATCAGGGAAGCACCCATCATTACGGTGACCACTGGTGGGGGTAGGACAAAAGGACGACCTATCGTTACATGAAGAGAGGTCAACCACCACTGAAGATCCTTTTTGCATGTGTTTGTGATCATTATGAGATGAGATATTGGGAACACCTGGTAAGACCATTCAGTGAACAACAGCCATTGCAGAATCCGCATGTGCATGCGACCCAATGGTATCACTAATATTGCAGCTCCTGTGGGGAGTCTAAGTGCTTCCTCTTACAGATTCTCTTCCTAGGAACCTCATCAGTGGGAACTTCTGATGAGGTCTCAGAAGAGCAGGGGCCACCCAATGGGACTTCCTAAGGCTGTGGGTCTCTATGCTTAGAAAGGATCTGTGAAGCAGAAGTGGACACAGGCACTTTTGGGGAGGAGGTAGTTGGACCTGAAGTCGTAGATGTCTTAGGAGACATAACTCTCCTCATGGCTTCGAAGGCACCTCTGCTCCGATGAGAAGGGACTGCTGGATTTGAGGAAACCATCTATCCCCTCGGCACTGGGACAGTGGGCTTTGAACCAGAGGTAGGAGCCAAGCTCATCTGAGCCAAAGCCCCGAGAGGCAAAGTCGGAACCGACAAGTCAGTCAGACTATTCTCCCTGGAACTGACCAGAGAGTATCGGCTCCTAGATTCCTCGATTGGCACCGAGGATGTCCAAGTAAATGGAATTGATGACACTGGAACAGGCTTCGGCTCCGAAGGCTCAACAATCATCAAGTCCAACTCCTCTGGCTCTGAAGGACCGGCATGGCTTGGAGGAGGAAATGAAGTTGATGGTAATACAGTCTTCGGTTCCGAAACCACTTGGGTCAGAGCCGATAAAAAGTTTGCAAACACCAGTGCCTGTAGCAACTTCTGCACCACACGATCTACATCCAAATCAGAAAGGCTAATCGAGGACCGAGATGGATGGAGGCACTGACTGAAGGATTGGCAATTTAGCTGGAAGACTTTGAGGATTTACTAGACTTAAAGCTTCCTGAAATGATGGTTTGACTAGTCCTCTATCAATTAACTTTCTTTCTCTCCTGAAGAACCCTGGAAAAGAAGGCATGACAAATGGAGCAGCTTTCCTGAAGGTGCAAGGCTGCCAAACAGTATGCACAATTTACATGGCTGTGACAGACATTTTCTGTCCACATTTTGGACATTTCTTAAACTCTGACTTAGGATGCTTATCTCTATCCTGATCAGCCATAATGAACTATACAGTCGCAAGAAAAAAGTACTGTAGCATAACAAAGACACACCCAAAAACTATTTCAAATAAGCCGTGAAAAAAACTATGGGCTAAATATGCTATGACAAAGTGCCACTATTACACACACACACACACACACACACACACACACACACACACACACACACACACTAACTACTTATCTAAAGCACTCTAAATAACTAAATATATATCAAAATGATGTGACAAACTGTCACTGTTCAAAAGCACACAATTACTAGTTAAACTACACTAAATATAACAGGCCTATAGGAATAAATGAAGGCCAAAGAGAGGTATATCTAATTAAGAAAAGGCACACCAAAGGGAAAGGGAATACACACAATAAGGCTATAAAAGCTAAAAGCTAACTCTAAAAGTAGAGAAATAACAAAGTTATTCAGATAAATTTTAGAAAAGAAATTTTGTACTGGCCCAAGCTATGTGAGGAACCTCTGATCTATTGCAGTGGCAAACTAGATCTGAGGTAACACTAGGTGCATCATGGGCTAGGGACTTGGCCTCCAGCTGTCTGAAGACAGCTGCACTATGTAGTAGCCCAACTCAGAGCCGAGGATCGCTCCAAACCCATCTGTAAGAATGAACGGCGAGATAGAACAACTTCACATCAAATGTTTCTTTTCTGCTATCTTCTCCTTGTCTTACTTCTACCAAATAAAAATGCCACATTTATTTTAGTTATATATCTAATGACTTTCATATCACTGTCTGTAGTAAGACTTAGGAAATGTACTGTTTTCTGTTTTACATTCCCTTTTTGTAAATTGTTATTGCTGGCAACTGTTAAAATTTTTGTATATTGTTTGTAAATCTTTTTAAAATATAATTGTAATCTTTTTTGTACTATTGTTATGGAACTTTTCTCCCCGGGTCTCTGCTGAAAACGGACTACTTGACCAGCCGGACTCTACCCGGTTAACAAATGTAAAATATAATAAATCATCTTGTCCCTCTTGATCTCAAACTTTGGCTTGGATAGTTTACTTGTTAGGGGACTTCACTTATTCATTCAAAGAAACTATCTCTAGTATTTCTATATCATTCCCACATAAACAGTACAGGCAGTTGCTTAACTTTTTTTTTTTTTTTTTTTTTTTTTTTTTTTTATGGGGCCCTATAAATCAATACTCTTTTATCAATATGCAATGGTATCTCTTATTGTCCTTACTCCAGGTAGTCTTAATAGTGCTCATTCTTATATAGTTTTAAGCTAATTTATTTTTACACTTCTGCCATGCCATTTTGCTTACACTTATAAAGGCTAGCAGAAGACTGCTCCAATCATACCGCTCAACCTCTTAGTGCAAAAAATCTGGACAAAGCCTGACAGAATGCAGGAACATAGGCCCAAAAATAGGGACAGATTTTAAATACTGCTCTTATAAACTTAGAAAGTTGCTAGATTAACAGGATTTGTCTTGGCATGCATTTTTCTGATGGGTATGAAGTCTGAAACACAAATGTATATCACTATTTAGTGACTTCAGTCCTCAGATGATCCCAGTAATTTGCAGAAAATCATAAATGTTATGAGGAACAGTCCAAAAATATGAGGCAAAAATCTGGACAGTTGAAAGGTATGGTTCCAGTGTGGTGGAACTCTTTAAACACTCTTTTGTGAGAACCATCTAGAAGAGCTGTCATCTTGGCAGACATCAGGGATTTTGCATCCTCACCAGCATTCCAACAACTGGAGACATTTTGTATGTACTAACTCTCCTCCCACCAGTGGTGACATGGGCATATGTACCACGTATACCATACAGCCAGTGCATGCATGGCCCTGCACACACACAGGCAAAGGCTACTGTAGAACAGAGTGTGTGTTGTAACTTAAAGAAGCATTTCCAAGTGTAGGCATGTGTATATAAATAGTGAACACGTGCAGGCAGCAGTGCCATTTTGAATGAACAGCCAGAGTGTGAGCATGTATGACTGTGGCAGTCACTCTGTTTACAGGTTTATATAAGTTTAAGTTACAAAGCCTCAGTGCAGATGTTTTGTATATAATAAAGCTGCTTGAACAGAACCAACTACTGTCCGTCTGTTTTGTCCTGACCAGATGCCATTTTCCCAGAGTATGCTGATGTTTTCGATGACAGGTTGGGCAAACTTCCAGTTGTGTACTCCATGAAAATAGACCCAGAGGTCAGTCCAGTGGGTCAGACCTGCAAGGAGAGTTCTGATAGCTATGCAGAACAAAGTCAAGGTCCAGCTGGATAAGATGGTGCAGCAATGTGTGATTTGTCCACTCACAAAACCAACTTAGTGGGTGTCTTCTATGGTAGCTGCTTATAAGAAGAGCTTGGATGAAATCAGAATACGCACTGATCCAAGAGACTTGAATAAAGCATTAAAGAGACCTCATCATCCTATGCATACAGTTGAGGAGGCCTATACCCTGATGCCAAATGCCACCTGGATGCAAAGAGTTCATTTTGGCAAGTGATGCTTGATCGCAAATCTTCACTATTGACTACATTCAGTACACCATTTGGCAGATACAGATTCATCAGGATGCCTTTTGGTATAAATTCTGCAAGTGAAGTCTTTCAGTATGCAATGGAGCAAATTTTTTCGGGTTATCCATGTGCCATAAAAGAAACTCCAGCTCTACTCAGTGGCATACCGCCTGTTCAGAGGAGATCTGTGCCTGACGTATAAAGCCATGTCCAACCCGGAATTAATGGACATGCTGCACCTCAGAAAATCCAAATCCCATCGAGCTACGCGCTAGAGAGACTTGAACCTCAGCACTGAAATAAATAGGACATGCTGGAGGGACAGATTCATAACCCAGAGGCTCCCTTCACTCTGGAATAAAATCCCAGTCCAGGTTAGGCAGAGTCCCTCATTGACTCTCTTCAAGAGGAATCTTGATGAGTGGATGGGAGATCGTAGGTTTACCCCGGGTATCACTTCTGTGTCACTGTTAGATAGAGGCACAGTATACTAACCTCGAAAAAGGGCATAGCAAAATAAATTTAAAATGGGTGGCGAAAGCCAAACACATTCTGGCTAGGCTTATAAATGCCCTAGGGCAGATAGCCTAGTATGAACCTATGAACCTATGAACCTATAATCATAGATGATTTACTGGTTAGAGACAATTGAGAAACAGAGCATGACAAAAACCTCAAAAAGTTCTGGACAGAGCACATGAAATGAACTTGAAGCTCAGTCCTGTCAAGTGTAAATTCAGGCTTCCAGACATCACATATGTAGCTCATTTGTTCACTTGTACTGGCTTATGACCTGACTCATCCAAGCAAGCAGCCATTCTTGAGATGCCAGCTTCACATAATGTCCAAGCCCTACAGCATTTCCTTGGTATGGTTAACTATTTGAGCAAGTTTATACCTGATTCAGTGAGTTATCAGCGCCTTTGAGAGAGTTGACATGTAAAAATGTTGCCTGGTCATAGTTATAACAACACCAGGGTGCATGCGATAACCTCAAGCAAAGAATTGCCAGCCCACCTACACTGAGATACTATGATGTCAATAAACCAGTGATTCTTTCTTGTGATGCTTCAAAGTTTGGTCTTGGTGCAGTTATTCTCCAGGAGGGCAAACCTGTTGCCTATGCATCTTGAACTATTACGCAAACTGTAATGCAATATGCCCAGACTGAAAAGGAACTTTTGGCAATTGTGTTTGCACGTTCTAAGTTCCATGATTATATTTATGGCCGTGCTATTCAAATCGAGACTGATCATCAACCTTTGGTTACTATTTTAAAGAAGCCTATGCATACAGCTCCAGCAAGACTGCAAAGAATGATGCTCAGATTACAAAAATACAACTTTAAAATGGTCTACACTAAAGGCAAACTTCTTTATTTGGCTGATACCTTATCCAGATCACCCAGAAATACTACAGAGCAGCTTGATGCAAAGAATTTTGACTTTGATGTCATGGAAGTGCGTAATTTTTCTACCACGAGAGTAAATGAGCTGAGAGATCATACAATGACTGATCCAGTTTTGCAAAAGCCCAACCACTTCATTAATGTCATATGACCGTAAAAGCAATCTTCTGTACCGCCTGAAGTGCAACCTTGTTTTCCTTACCGAGATGAAATATTGATGGAAGATGCTATCATTTTCAAAGGTCATAAAGTTGTTGTTCCTACTTCCTTACATGAGTATATTCAGATTTTACATAGTGGCCACCCAAGTTCTGACTCTACCAAAAGAAGGGCAAGAGGACTAGGAGTTTGGCCTTCTGTATTGAAAGACATTGATAAAGTGCTTTCTTCTTGTTCAGTATGCTATAATATTAAAACACATTTGCAAAGAGAACCACTTCACCTAAGCCAGATTCCTGAACTACCCTGGTCAACTGTAGCTACTCACATATTTGAGTGGAACAATCAGCATTACTTAGTGTTGGTAAACTCTTACTCATACTGGTTTGAAACTGATTTGCTACCTAACCTAATGTCTAGTACTGTCATTACAAAGTTGAAACATCATTTTTCAGTCCATGGTAGTCCACATACAGTTATCTTTGATAACAGTATCCAGTTTACTAGTCAGTTATTTCAGAAATTTACAAAAGAGTGGGACTTTGTCCATATTACTAGCAGTCTGGAGTACTCACAGTCAAACGACCTGGCTGAAAGTGCAGTACAGAGTGCAAAGCAATTGCTTGAGAGGTCAAAGCGTGACAATATCAATATCTTTTTGAATCTGCTCAATCTCAGGAATATATCCCATGACAACCTACTTGGCTCGCCTGCTCAGAGACTTCTATCTAAGCAAAAAAGTACAACCTTGCCTATCAGTTCCAGTTTATTAGTGCCTAATGCTAAAAACAACAGAGCAGTTAAAGCCCAATTCCTTAGAAAGAGATCTTTTCAGAAGTCCAGTTATGACAAAAGAACCAGATTTTTTCATCTGTTGGAAAAGGGAGAAACAGTGAGGATGCAAACAGCGAAAGGCTTTGACCACATTGGTCAACTGACAGGTATATGTGCCGAGCTGAGATCCTATCTAATAGAATCTGAGGGTATGGAATACAGGAGAAAAAACAGGCATCTTCTTCCTGTGTCAGAACTGATATTGCCGCATTGTACCTGTGATACAGACTCTAGATCTCAGAGCGATCCAGACAATGTTCCAATTGCAGAAAGTGCCTTAATACCTACTCCCATTCCTGATGATGTCCCTGATGTCCCCAAAGATGAATATTCTGTAAAGACAGTCCCTGTTGGTAGACCTAATTCCAATTTTAGATCACATGATCTGGTCGTAATTCTAGACCCAGTGTGAAATACACAGCAACTTGGACACGATTGTTTTATATGTATTTAGTTTTGTATAATTGCTTGTCAAAGGATCGTTTCTGTATAACTGCATGTTGATCAATGTTATTAGTGTATGAGTAATTTCTCAAAGAGGGAGGATGTAGCATGTGTTGTAACTTTAAGAAGCATTTCCGAGTGTAGGCACATGCATATAAATAGTGAGCATGTGCAGGCAGCAGTGCTATTTTGAAACAACTACCAGAGTGTGAGCATGTATGAGTGTGGCAGTCAGTCTGTTTATAAGTTTATTTAAATTTAAGTTACAAAGCCTCAATCCAGATGTGTTTGTATATAATAAAGCTGCTTGAACAGAACCAACGACTGTTCATCTGTTTTGTCCTGTCCGGACGTACTACAGCTACCATCACTGGTTTGGGCAGCCTGTCCATGCCCATTCTAAGCCAGCCCCATTTTCAAGACTTGCCTCCATCCTCTAGGGTGAAGTCTGCCTTTTCAGAGCTGTAAACATGGATGGTCACGGCTGTTGACCCTTCTTTGCAAGGATAGGCATGGCCATCCTTCTCTGCCTGCTCTGTCAAGTTCTTGAACAGCTGAACAAACTCAGGTCACATGAGCTACATTCAGCGCTTTTATCCCACTAACTCCCAGAAGCAGAGATTCATCATTTCAAGTGGATGAATTCTGATGTAATTAGAGGTATAGGTTTAAAAGAGTGCTGTGTCTCCCAATGGTTATTCTGAGGATAGACTGGCAAATTAGTTATATGGAAGGATGTGGTTTAGATATACTGATTGGAAGTGCTGGAGGAAATTTGAATGTGGAGCTTAGGATTAAGCTTAAGCTTAGCATTAAGTTTTCACAAGGCAAAAGTTGGGGGCATCAGATTGACTGAAAGCTGACGTAGAGTACATAGGAAAGTTGTAAAGAAGCGCACTACATATTAAGAGTCAAAAATATGTATTCACATTATTTCAGAGTACCCAAATCCAACTGGATAGATGCCTACACTTACAATTAAAACATGTGAAAGCCAATATGTGTGAGTCATTATAATCATGTAAGTATCAACTGCGCAGCAATATGAACAGTGGAAGCATTAGATATATATACTAGAACTGGGCAAGTTAGGAACTGATGGTATTTATGAGTTTTAACAATGAAGAAGAAAGCCTTTAATATAAAATAAGATGAGGTATTGATGAATACACAAGGGAGCTGAGCCAATATAGATGCTTACATATAAATTTGACTTGAGAATAATAATTATTAAATGGTATAATAATTTCCAGTCACAAAAGTGAAGAGATAAGCCTATAAATGTTATGAATGTAGATTGGCCTGCAATGGAATAAGCGGTGATAAACAGGGCATTGGAATAAATCTATTACTGTTTCTTCAGAATGATCAGATCCAAAGATTAAGGTTGCAATAACTACATACAGTTTAATGTCATTGTTTATAAATGAGTGCATAGCACTATAATTAAACTTAATTAAAAATATGTTGAATGGTTAATGTCAGGTGGAAGTTAGTAAAGATGAATTGTGTTAAAATTAATTAACAACCACGAGAGAGAAAGCTGTATTAAATAGCACTGCTCTTAACACAGATGCACATACAGGACAAAGTAAAGTCTTTTAAAAGAAAAGAAGACATAACATGTGCATTACACTCATCTGCATGAGCACATGACAGCACAAACAGACACACAGACACACAGACACACACACACACACACACACACACACACACACACACACACACACACACACGCGCACACACAGACACACACACACACACACACATGACAAATATAGATATAGGTAACTGCTTATCCCAGGAGCAGTCATAGTGGTAGCCATTGGGCTATGCCTAGTACACCTCCTTCATCCTCGAGGACTGGGAGGACTTTGAGGACGAATGTAACAACCTTAAACAGATGTTCTTACAAAGAGGTTACCCATATCAATTAGTCACTGAGTTAATTGTTGAGGTTAAAACTAAAAGGATTTGTAGTTACTACAACCCAATTCTAAGGGGAAAGGTTATCACTAGCACTAACACAGCTAGATATGTAGAGCAACCACTGTCGAATAGGGCTAACTCAGATGGCGAACAAGGAAACATCTTTGAACACACTTTTGAGACTGTAAAGTCAGACAAGAAGTACCCCCTTAGCCTAATCATTACCTTTAATATATATTCCCAGGAAATAAGACGAATATTATGTAAAACACTGGGAGCTATATAGGAAGGAGAAAGAAATACAAGACAAGGTGGGTGACCAGCCATGTATTATATTTAGGAAAGGACATAATCTGAAAAACATGGTGGAGAGAAACACAAATATTTTAAAGCATAACCCTGGAACTTACAGATGTGATGCTTGCAACCAATGTAGACACATCGACACAGGGACTAAATTCTCTATTAGGGGTCAAACATTTAGTATTAGGGACAAATTTAACTGCAATTCAAAATGCATAGTGTATTGAGCGCAGTGCCAACTATGCCCAGCCTTCTACATCGGTAATACCGATCGTAAATTTAAAGAGAGGGTGTATGAACACACCTATTACATAAAGAAGAACAAAATAGACAGTGCTTTGGCAAGACACACAATGGAGCATAGGGGACATTCTTTTAAATTCCGAGTAATCGATAATGTAAGATCAGATATTCAAGGAGGTCCTACCAGTTTACTACTTGAAAAATTAGAATTAATGTGGCAGCTTAGGTTGAACTCGTACTCATACCCAAGACTGAATGATTTTTGTTCAATATCATGTGTATTAAAACTTAAGTTTATTGAGATAAGAGTTCACTGTAGG
The DNA here is from genome assembly GCF_019279795.1 of Protopterus annectens. Lineage (NCBI taxonomy): Eukaryota > Metazoa > Chordata > Ceratodontiformes > Protopteridae > Protopterus > Protopterus annectens. The sequence continues at coordinate 121,648,580 of NC_056728.1, read as the reverse complement.
CCTATTTGTGTGCCTGAACAATAATATTATTCTTGTCACATATTAATGTTTGTGAAGTCTCTATGATGTTAATTTATTCTAGGTTTGTACAATATTGTACATATAGGGCTAGTTATGTATGATGAATTATTGATTTTAATTTATAATTTTATTTTCGCCCCTACAAGTTTTTTATATGCCTTATATTCCATGACTGATGATAGGTAACTATTTTTGTTAGTCGTACACAATACTTAAAAGTTCCCTAAGGAATGGATATTGGTGTATGTTTAATATATATAATTAAGGGCTAAGTCTTATTAATGTTTAGAAAGGTTTATTAACAGACACTTGCGTTGCATGGTTTTAAATGTAGATATGTTATTTAAATGATTTTAACTAAGGCGAGAATATTCACTACAAACTAGTGATTACTTACAAATTGAATAATTGGTTAATACGTAATTTACATGCTATTTAAGAAAGGAATGGTGTATAGCAATTTGTCTGATGAAGTTTAGCCACTGGGCTAAATGAAAAGTGCTTAACTGGATTGTGTTTTGTGAATAAACGGTGTAGTTTTAGCGTACAGTCCAGCTTTTTTGTTTTTCTACATGTTTGGGTCTCTCATTTCAGTCCATTGTCTTAGCCATCTGATCCAACTCACAACCAAGTAGTCATCAGTTGACAGCTCATAACCTCTCCTTCCCTGAGTCCCCAAAATATACGGCCTCAGGTCAACGACATAGTGACAAAATCTGTCACTGACCTTTGCTCAAGGTGTTCTGGTGTCAAGCACACTTATGATAACCCTTGTGTTTCAACAGGGTTCTTAATATAGATAATCAACAGAAGTTACCATCTGAGTTTAGATCAGGCAAGACAATCTATCTAGTCACAACCCTTCAGGTGTCTCCATCATTCCTCAAAACAGTAATGAAGTTTCCCAGGAGGAATTCAGTAGCACCTTAACAAAAATTACTTCTACACTCTCCAAATGGGTCAAATACTCTGAATAACTATTAGGTAGAGACTCACATACAACCATCAGAGTTTTCATTTCTGAAACATGCAATGACATTGAGGCAGCCCTGTTGCTGTGAACTGTACCCATTCAGGAGCTTGTGTGTATTCCTACACAGGCCTGAGGCCACTTCATATTATCAGCTTAGGAGGAGACGAACACAGACCCTCCATGACTGAGATGTCTGGGTTTAGAATCTGTACTGTATGTAGAATAAGACCAACTATGGCTAATTGATGCATTTCAGCCTTTCAAAAACCTCTTTCTCTGTCTCCACCAGTGAAGTGATATTCCAAGTTCCAAGAGTCAGTTTCCACTGTCAGACTTTAGTCCATTTCAATCTGTCCTGCACTTGTCTACGATCTGTCTGATACTGCACACATTGATTTTCAAGGCTGCTGAAACTGATTTGCATCTTTGTTATTGAATTTATGTGCTTAAATGAAACCATATCAAGCCACAAGTGTTTCTCTACAGATAGTAATGCATGCCATGGTATATGTAGGACCAAACAAAAATCAAAATCTGGGAAAAATAGCAAGACTGAGTTATCTATTTCTCCTGAGAAGGAAGCTGACAATATTGAGAAGTCAAAATAATGTGATATCTTATCAGCACAGATAGCAAAGTAACTAGTAGGATAGGACAGGATAAGATAAGAGATTGTTTAAAATGAGCAGAACAGTTTTGCAAGTTATAAAGTGACTGACCCACATCCTTCTCAAATCACTACAAAAATGAATTTGTATTTGGACATCCATCTTTAATGTTCTATTTCATATTTACAGGTATCCTCTCAACGTTAACTGTGCAAATTTATTTAACAGGCATATAAAGTCAAAAGGAAATTGAGTTAATCATGTTAATAATTATAATGTTTGACTTTATCATTGATTTCTTCTCAATATAATTTATTTTTATTGTTAACTTTGATCACTTTAATGTACAATATTACAACTTTTCGTAACAGGCTTTGGCTGCAAAGAAGTCTTGCATGGCCCACTCAGACCATCCCAGTAAACAAAGGAAAACAAATAAATACACACACACATATGTGATTGTGTATTTGTGTGTGTGTGTGTGTGTGTGTGTGTGTGTGTGTGTGTGTGTGTGTGTGTGTGTGTGTGTGTGTGTGTGTGTGTGTGTGTTGTACACACACATATGTACAGTACATGTACCATGTTTTAACTTGCTACCCACAGACAAAATGTTTTGATTTTCATATCTGTTTTTATGTACTTTTGCATTTTATTTTATGTACTCTTGTATTTCACATGATTTTTTTATGGAAAATTATTAACTGGAGCTTTTCTCCCCGGGCCTCCACTGAAAATGGACCCGTGTCCAGTTGGACTTTCCCAGTAAACAAATGTAAATTAAAATAAATAAATGTATATAGAGAGAGAGAGAGAGAAGGGAGAGAGACAGAAAAACAGGGAGACTATATATATGCATTTATCTTAAAAGCAGACCTCATACAAATAGTAAAAAAACATGCATCTGGTACACTTTGTAGATACAGTTTTATTTATCTATACTCTTGCCACAGCATCAGCTTTCATCTACACACTTGACACATCAGCAGCAGTTTATTTACACATCCAGTTGCATTATTAAAACTACTAAAATACC